>NC_052133.2:2746798-3050768 GCF_016086655.4 Lepeophtheirus salmonis | reverse complement strand
TCCAACCTCAGCGTGAAGATAGCATACTCGAAAATAAAAGCAAGTCCAATCTATCTAGCATCTGATAGACAGTTACTCACATTTCAGCCATTTTGGACGAGCAGTTGTTATACTAAAAGAGGTTGGACTGTGTTGCTGTGAGTGTTTTTGTGATTTTTTTTCTGAATATTTATTTTTCAACATAATCTCCATATAACTTTACACACTTCTCCCAGCAAAGTTACAGATGGGACGGGTTACAGAGATGGGAGTATTCCTAGGAGAAGTGTCTAGAGTTACAAGGAGACATTGTTGCAAAATAAAAATCCTGATTTTTTTTTTTTTTTTCACAAGAACATCAACTCTCTCAAACAGCTGTTGCTTAACAGCTACCCATCCAAAATGGCTGAAACTTATGTGAGTAACTGTCAACAGATGCTAAATATATATTACACGCTTTTATTTAGGAATGATTATTCAAATTTGTGTTATGATTTTAGATACCCAAGAATTTTAACTATAGTTTAGAATCTTTATTTGAATTAAGAGACTCATATTGGTTCCAATATAAGTCTCCTTTCAAATAAAATCTATCAATTTCTCATCTTTTTATTCTGCCAATCAATTTTGGCTACTTTATGTGCAATTTACACCACACCCAAAGGGTTAATTCCAATAATTTTTTAAAAGAAATGGACGAAGATTTGTAAAAGAATACAAATGAAATCCACACTTAATTTTGAGATCAATCATTCTGACTTGCTTTTGTTTTGAGGGGCTACTTGTATATATTTTTTGAAAGGTGCTCTTCTCCAAAAAAAGATTAGACTTAAATTTATTATGTGCAATAATGTACCTTCTTATTCATTTATCTTTTCTTAGATCATCAACTTCTCGAAGTTTTGCTGCGGATCAGTTAGAAATATTCCAAGGGATCGAGAATCTACTTTCCAATACTTTTTCTATTGATGGAAAAGCTTGTCTACAAAGAATCATTTGTGAGATATCCGAGTATCCAATTATTCATCGGAGTTTCCTTGGATTTTTACTTCAAAGCTTTTTAGAGTAAGAATTTGTATACAACTACAGGATATTAAAGACTCGTTTTTAACATCCTTTGTGTTTAGCTAAGGCTAAGAGAGATAGCAAGCAAGAGACTAAAGAACTCCCTGGCTCACCACGTCAGATTATTTTTTTCTCTCCAGCTGTAATTATTATTTTTTCACCCTAGAGGTGTTAACATTATGAGATTGAGTTTAGGTCTGTCTAATCTCATGAAAAACCAAGAGTAACAATTTTGATTTATTGAATAAATATCTTTTATATATTAAATACTAATAGCTCCAGGCAATGCCAGGTTACTACCACTCTTATAAAATAAAAACCACATTTTTGGGTTTTGAATTTGTCGAATAGTTTATTTACTAGATATTTAATATGGATATAAATTCAAAATCCTCCCCTACATAGAATATATACATATGTATATAAAATTTTAAGAAAAAACATAATGTAATTATTTAAAGATTCAGCAAAAAATATTGATATTTTTCGAAAATCCCATCCATTTTTTGGTAATAAAAAGTACTTTTTCGAAAAAAGGATATTAATACTTCCTCATCATTCCGTTCTTAACCTAAAAATATATTTATCAAAAAAAAAAAAGTATTAGACACATTCATAAACTTCCTTGACTTCCATTGTGGTCAACAAAACTGTTATTTTATTCAAAACTGTTTTTTTATCTAGTTTAGACACAACTAGATTTTAAACATAACATCTCGCAACTTTATAGATAATCAAATTATATATAGTCTATTTAACCAGACTTTCCGTGGACACTATATATAAGAGTGGGATTTAGAATATGTATTCATTAGGTTCGTACACAGTCCTCAAAAGGTTAAGTAGGATCCCTCAAAAATTAAGCATTTATCTTAGGGCATTATTATCACCACAAGTTTGTGGAGTTTGTAATTAAAAAAGAGCGAGAGCGAGACATATGGCACGTTGTATCCCTTGTTAACATCAGCTGCCTGATATATGATTTTGAAGGGAGAAAATAAATTACTGCTATAACGAGGAGAACCTTCTTCCTTTAAAATAAATTATAAAAGAAAAATATTATGTCGATTTTTGGTGTAGGAACGGGCAAAGCAGAACTATGGCTTATAATCCTATGGACCCTTCCCTACTGTTTGTATCGTTTTTTGCGGAGTATGAATTCGTAGTTCTACCTTGCCTTTTTGCCCAATACTCCATTAAAAATTTGCCTAAAGTTTCATCTACAAACAATACCTGAAATTGTAAAGGGTCCAATGGGCAATGAGGCATAGCTCTACTTTGGCTCCACCAAAAATAGACCTACTATAGTCATATTTAAATTCATATTTACTTATTTCATTATACATTTTTAAATAATTTATACCAAAGACAAGCAATAATGCACACATTAGAAAATAGAAGCTAACACTACGACCACGGATGATATAATGAATAAAAAAGAAGTTGGAGCACACACAACAACAGTGTTTCATTTTCTAATTTTTAAAGCAACTACTCTACTCTACCCATAGTGCACACGTCCAATATATGTGGAAAATCCCATTAATAATTATGGTCCCTGGTAGCTACTATACTTGAGAGGTAGAGGATTACTCAAATTATTTGTTTGTGCACAATATTCACTGGATATGATGTACAGCGTAGTTACATATAGTACTCATTAGTGTTTTGTCGGCCCTTATATATTTGGTCATGTCTAGTCTTGTATTAGGAGCGGTCCTATCCCTCCTTAGGACTGTCAGACCTCAGAAAGTTGCCTCGCTAACTACAAAATTCCCTATTTATTTTGTTATCAGGTGTCGATTCCCTCGACTGACTTGACGTTATGGCTATGTCATCTTTGATTCTTTTCGATAAATTAACATAGTAATAAGTTACGAGTCTAGTATGCTTATGCTCTTTTTCCAAAAGGAGAGGAATACAATTTCTTGTTCATCCCTCGTCGTAATTATAATATATATTGGTCATCTTATTATTTCTATGAATACATTTTGGCTTTCAATTAGAAATACTCTTTAGCCCGAAAGCCAATCACAGAAGATTTTACCTCATAAGAAACAGAAGGTTTGAGCGCCGGTCAGAACCCCCTGAAAATAGCATCAGAACTGCTTATTTGACACCATAAGGTCCATGGGAAAAACTTGCACCAATTTATAGTACTATTTCAGGACATCATACAAACCAAGATTGAGAAAAAAATTACTTTGGAAACTGGAGGTTAAACTCACACACACCCCCTCCCCCCACCCATAAAGTACCCCCCAAAAAACATTGAATTTACATTTTTCTTTCCCGGTGAGATATATTAATAAAAACTTTAATCATTGTATAGTACATTATAAAAACCAAAACCAAGACTTACCAAAAATTTCTATCGGAAGAGTTGGATCAGACACCCCTCCCCACCTTCCACAAAGTTGCCCCAAAAAACGTTGAATTTATGTATATAGGATTTCAATATTACAAAATATATATACATATGTAGTTAAATAAAAATTTGTGGAAAAATAATATGAGAATGTTACTCTGGGAGTACTTAAGGGATAAATGGCAGTTGGTATGATTGAGTTATATGGTTAATTACCAGATTATTTTATTCATTTTTTTCTTTTTCTTTTTAAGGAAGGGTTGCATGATACAATAAAGGTAACAACGGGCACTAGAACTGATTAAAATGACGTTGAGTGACGTCATCAAGGGCCAAACTATATAAGTTTTTAGGACTGAATTAGACCGCACTGAGACTGAATATTACCTTTTCATTTGAATAATTTTTTTAGGAGAGTTTTTTTAATAATTTTTTAGTAATATTTACCGAATAATTTTTTTTTCAAATTATATAGTATAGATATTTTTCAATTAATAAATTATTAGCGGACATAAGAGATTATCAATTGTAATTACCTCTATCTCTTACATCCATGCTAATTTGCCCCAACATAACATCTGCATTTACGGTAATTAAAGCGACACTTTTTTAACTTTTTCAGACCACAAAGAGGGAGTTTTTCTTTGATGAGCGACTACGTGGAGGCACAAAGGAAGGGAATCAATCGAGAAAACTGTTGGAAGTCTTATGGAAGATGCCCTTTTACTTTGGAAAACATTCTATCATCGCCCATAAAATGATTATCTATGATTGAAATACTATTTGAACTTGAACCCATGTCCATATTTGTAAATTTGTAATTTTTATAAGAATTTGTAACCACATGTTATAATTTATACATATCAAGCTGCATTAAAATTTCTCAATTACTAAGTAATTTTAGAAGAGCCCATCACAAAATTGGAAAAGATTAGCTGAATCAAAATCTCTTTCAAGTTTGTCGCAATAAACAATTTTCTTTGTATCTATTTCAGCTCTTTAAATTGTTACAACTATAAATTATTCAATGGTGTATGAGGAAACTATGAAAAAAAAAATTATCTGCAAGGTGGTGTGACGATGCGTAGTTAGGGGGCGCAATATAAATAAATTAAACTGGTTATTCCTTTTTAATCAATCTTTCTTGTCCCCCCAAAAAAACCAATTTGGTATTTAAATTCAGGGAGTTGTATTATTTTATGTAAGACTTTCGATCGTTTTGTAAACAAACTAATATATGTAAACATCGCTCCTCCTCCTTTTAGATTTCTTCAATTTCGAGATAGAAAGGGTATTTCATTTGGATTCTAAAAATAGATGAATATGAAATTATTATATACTTGAAGTTCATTCTAAGGAATTACTTGAGTTTCGACATTGGGATAAATAGCTCTGTAGAGTTTTAATCTCAGCTGATAGAGCAAGAAGTAAAAGGTCTGGAGGAAAGGAAGGAAAAGTGTGCCACCTAATACGACTGCCACAGCCATTCCAGGTTTATTTTCGTAGTCCAGAATGGGATATATGAAAGGATCGCATTCTTCGGGGGCGTCTACGGATGTATCGGTTGTTTCCTGAGGGCGACAGAAGCCAGTTCCACCTGCAGCCCAATAAGATACACTGAAAATCAAGTACCAAATACCAAAGATAACAGAAAAGTAAAAGTGAAGTATTCTCCAGGGACGATCACTAACGAAAAAGTCAATGATAATTGAAAGAGTGTTGATGGCGTGCATAAAAAAGTTAAAAGCCACAGCACCATTTGTTTTGAGCATGTTTGCCTTTAGTACATCTGAAAGAAAATGATGAGATTTTATAGTTATATGATATCTCAGAACAGTTCCTTTTTTTTACATTGATGTAAAAGCGCCCAGTAGACGATCGTTATGTAGATTGCCACAGTAAAAGACATGTTGGACAAAGCCCAAGATATTTTATGGGTGAGAGGCATGTGCATCCCTCGATTTGTATTTTTCTTGTCTCCCAAGTATCGGTATGTGACGAGTATGGCATCGAAGATGTAAGTGAGACAGAGGATGCTAATACCCTGTTGAGTCATGAAAATTACCCACTTCCAGGATGCCCCTTTCCATTCCTTATAAACATGGCCAATATGTCCGCAAATAGTAATTATGAATATAAGCGCCATGGACCATCTATAGATGAGATACCAAAGGCTGCATTTGTCCTCTGGGCACCACTGACATGAAAAATATATAATTACAAAAATATTTAAAAAAATTGGGTTCACACACGAAATTCTAGCCCCGTCTAACCAATTTATTACTTTTGAAAGACCGAACTAATTAGGGTCAAGTTCTCGTAAAATTCGATCTACATAAAAAATTATTCTTGATCTGTCCCACAAACTGAAATTATGTGACGGTATACAAGAAATCCCTTTAGAGCAAAAAAAAAAAAAAAATCCCGTACCGAGTCTCACCACTAATATATTTATATAGAAAATAACTCACGTATATGTTATATGTCAACATAAAAACAGTCTTGAATAAAAATCATGAGAAGGAGAGAATCCTATTTCATTCTTTTACTTCGAATATATGTATACACAGCCGTAGGTTTCATAGACATATTTGAGTCAGTTAATTTATTCCATGCTACGATCAATTGTGACTACTTTTAGTAGTGGCATTTGCGGCATACCCAAAGAGCAAATAAGAATAGGTTGTTATTATAAAATGACAATTTTTTGTCGAAGAAAAAAAGTAGTCTAGGCTGGATTTCGAGAAACCCCATTATACATGGCTTTTGTAAGGACAGGACACATACTGATATATATTGGATACGTAGGTTTTAATTTTCCCTTCCATACCTGAGATCGAGTGAATCGTCCTGGTTCTTTAGAGGATAGAGCCCATTTTTCTCGGCTGAATTCCTCTTTAAATTCCTTCAAACAGCCTTCCATAGCTAGATAATGTCTTTTGAAAGAAGGACGAAGTGATGATGATTGATGAGGTGTGCAATAATAACCTTTCAATAATATCTGATACGCTTACTCACAAAGTGATTCGACTCCTTCTCTTTCTGAGTGATACCACAAACTCCTTCAAATGCCTTATTACTAATCAATGTTGATATTTTTAGTAATTGTTACTCCTTTTGGAGTAGATAAGTTACTTTTCCTTTGCTAATGTGCTTGTGAAAAGGAATGAATTACGTGAAGGCAATTGATAATAGCAATGAACATATAACTTTGGCCTTGCACTCCCCAAGCCGTTTGTATATTTACATTTCTTTAGAGATAAGACTCCGTACATATTGTGCAAATAAATACAAAGTAAACAAAGTTAAAATCAGCAAAGTTTTCTGTTTATAGAACTTCACATTATAATTCCTTATTACTTGATTACTCATTCATAAATGAAATAATCATGGAACTTAAATACATACATTTACGATAATAAATTGATTCATATTCGTGTGTTTAATAGTAAGTGGGTGTTTTTTACCCTCACACGCCTCACGGGAATGTGAGGCGTTACCATATATTGGCCGTCAACACATAAGTAAGCTAGAATGATTTTTCTCAAAATATGGTGTGAATTACATACATTTGTATTTCTGTAGGAATTATCGTGAATTTATATGAACAAATTATTCTTAATAAACCTTTGGGTGTTGCATAACTGAAAGCTAGAAGGAATACCAAGAATAAAAAATGCTCATCTCAATATTTAACAAAAAGAAAATTCGAAACTAATAAACAAAAAATAAAATAGCGTTATTAGCAAAGGAGTCTTTTGTTAACTGAAAAAATGTTTCATTCCTTTAATAACTTCGATACATCATTTCATAATAGGGATTGTGTCTGTAATCCTTTTTCCAAATTTACGGAGATTTTTTTTTTTTTTTTTTAAACCAAGCCCTCCCCTTTCCCATGATGACACGTCTGGAGATCTACTCATATATCTCTTTTAAAAATCTGCATTTCCAGAATAGATGGTCGTAGTCTCGCTCACTTAATTAAAAAAAGGGCAACTCCTCTTCTGGTTGTTGAAAAATTTGGCCTAGCCCCCAACGTTTCCAAGATTAAGCCATTTAAGAATTACTTCTCGGAAGATGTCAAATATTTATTATTAATCTCTTTGATGCTGTTACAATATTATAAGCTTCTTTATGGATATTTATTCTTCCCTAGTAATCACTTAATGGAACCATAGGTTACATTTTGTGACACCTCCAGATTTACAATGTAGAAACCGTCGAGAATTTTAGTATGAACGGCATCAACGGTTCCCAACTGAGAGACCATTCAAATTTCCTAGTAACAACCTTCCACACTCTACATAGACGCTTGGAGTATATTTCGAGATTCTTCAAAACATTTTTAAAACTTGGATATGGGTTTTCCATAAGAAAGATTTTTTGTCTTCTAGGATTGAGGATATACACTTACGTTTCTCGCAATTTTACATTTTTCTGTTCCAAACCTTCCATATTTCCGACACGTTTTCCACAGATACTCATTCCTATTCAAGGCACCATGTAGCCTGTCATAAATGTTCTTTCTCGATAGTTTTTCAGATGTCGTTAGCTTTTGGTATCAGGAAGATCCGTCTATCAGATGAAAATTCAGAAAAACCCCATTCCCTTCTTGTAAAGAGAGAGTAGAACAGGGGTCAAGAAGTCCCGTATTTTTTTAAAATTTGAACTTAAAGCCGGAAGGACAAGGGATACTTTTATGTTGGTCCTTATTCATTCGAACCAGTTAAGTCCAGTATTAGGACCGTTTATATCAATCTTTGCAATTGGTCCTTAAGACTATAGATCCTTAGGACATTGTACTAGAACTCATTAAAGAAAGCAGAAATAAAGCTGAGTGAGGTCATCAAGGACCAAAGCTTAAAAGTTTTCAGGACTGATATGCAAGGCTGAACTGGGAGGGACTGCAGGTTTGAGTCCCAAATATGGATGTACACAACACTACCCAGGGGGATCTATTAAGCTTATCATTCTTGACTATGGCATTTTTGAACTCAAAGTCTTTCAAAAGTTTTTGGTTATTTCTTTACCTATTTCTGATATCTCAACATCATCTCTCGTTTTACACCTCAAGCAGCCATCATAACAGAAAGCTGCGTTCCTCTTCTCTCTCCCGCATTGATTATCCTTTTGGCAATCATAACATGAAATAAGTTTAGAGTAGAATTTATTGGGTTATTTTGGTTCATCTGATTTAATGCCATTGTTATCCCATACATTAATGGTTTATATTCTATTTATCATCTTCGTAATCGATATTATTAATTTTCATTTAGATTCTATATTTCAAATTGTTTTTTATATAGTTCCCCCCCCCCCTTTTTCAATGAATACAACATACTCTAAAGAAAAATTTCCATGTAATGGTTGAATGGATAACTTAGAGATTCAATCGTTATCTCTATTATCCTCATTAGAAAAGGATATTAAGTACACTCTTATTAATAAGACATTATACTACGCTTGAAAGAAAATACATGGGCAGGTATGTAGCAGATATCATAATTATATTAATCCCATATTTAAAAAAAGCGTTTCACTCAATGAAAGAAAAATTAAGTCCAATTATATTGAATTAAGAACATTTAATGTGGTTAATTGGGGGAATATTATTTTAAATAAATTTATGAGGTACTACATATAAAAAATTGGGCTATCATATTTTGATTCCCAAAAAAGTGGACAGAACAGTTTTTATTGGAGAAAATATTTCGAAAACTGTATAAAAATATATTAACACATTTTGATTCTTTTTGAAAATATATGTCGGATCTTGTTTTATTTTTCTATAAAAAACATTTTGATTTTGATCTTTCTTTCTTTTGCATTAATTTTAAAATCTATATTTAACTATATCTGAACATTTCATGAATTAATAAGATAGTTCCCGGATGCCCAAGATAGGAATTAAAAAGAAGTCGTTTCCGAGATGAGGGCGTTTGGTCATCCTACATATAAGCAAGGCTTATAGAGAGGCAAAAAATATTTTGTTGGGAGTTTGGCACTGTGAGGCCATATATATGTAGAATATACAGCTTGAGTAAAAACGACTTTGGGTGGTATTAAAATAGAATTAATCAAAGAATATTCACACAGCGTTACCTTGTTAACATAAAAATACCACAAGTATCTATTTAGTTTTCAGCTATAGATTCCCTCATCTCAGTTGATACGTCATAGTTATTTCATAAATTATTATTTTTAATAAATAAACGAACCGATTAATAATTATACTCCCTTTCCAAAAGAACTGGAATACAATTTTTTGTTGATCTCTTGGTGTATATATATATATATATATATTATATTAGACCTATTCAAATTTGACCATTTTTTTTCAAACTTTGATATTTTTACTGTTTTCCAATGTCTATTCAAACCAAATATACTAATATTATGGAATTTAGTCTGTGGATATACCCCCGAATGAGCTATGAAGATTTATTGTTGATTTGACCGTATATTGACTTCAAAATACAGGATATCATGTCTTCTTTTAACTGTAGCTTGCAATATGGTTGATGATATAGTGGTACCAAATGAAAGATAATAAAATTTGCAATTCTTTGAATGTAATGCATAAATATGTTCTTCATAAATTACAACGACCAAAATAACGTAACCAAAGACAAATAGAATACTTGTAAAAGGGGGCGGGCATTTATTATACAGTATTCAATACTTCATAACTAATACAGTATTGCTTTATAAAAAGTAAACAAAAATAAGAACATATCGAAATTTATATTTTTTGATCAGTTAGCATTTTTGAATTACTGAGACAAGTTAAATTGTCCCACGAGGTCATACAGTGATGTATCCCTTATTGGTCAACCGAGTTCCAGCATCAGGAGCTCTCAATTTCCTACTAATCGTCAGGTCTTTCAATATTACCTGCATTACAGGAATGTGAGTCCTAACTGTGATATCGGATATCTAAGTCATTCAACATTGTATGCTGTAATGCCATTCTGGAATATGGCAAGGATAAAAACATTAACTAGACCTAATACAGTCATAAATTGCCAAAGAATCCATGAAAGATACACAAAAATTGTCAAAAACAATGGAAGAGACAGCCAACTCGATAATTTTTCAACAAATCTTGACAATTTATTTGATATTATTTCAAAAAATGCTATATAAGAAATTAGAAGTAATCGCCTACTTACAATGCAGGCCAAAGATGGGCATGATAAGATTTTTGAAAATAAGTTTATTGAGAAAAACTTTCGTGAGCAAAGAGAACATAGAATGCAAACATCACTGACTGCTGCAGGAGCAGAACTTGGGGAAATATTAAGTGATGAAAATCCAAGTAAAAGTGAAGGTTCTTATACTAGTGTTCTCTCAAAATATTTTGAGATAACTCAAGGATGCTCATCAACACCATACAAAATATGCCTACATTTTCCACGTTCAGTTATGGCTAGTGAATATATTTGTTGTACTGCTGATCGTTTGTCACTATCTGACAATCAAACTACACACATGGTATTTGCTGTATTGAAAGTAGGAGATGCAGATTTACTTATATCAGCAGCATTAACTAGACAAAATAGGAAAAATATCCACTATAGATTTTGGGTTAAACATTAGTGAAAAAACTATTAAATATTTTCCTTAGCAAATTTATTTAGCTAAATTTCTTATATTACAAAGTTGATTATTACACAAAGTGTTTAAATGATATTTACGTTTTAAAAAAAACTGTATACGATTTCTTTAGTCAAACAGCTAACATGTGCGACCCTTGCAACTCCACATTTCTCAAATTTAAAAAATAAGCTCCACCCTAATCTCCCTCTGAAAGAAGAATTCTTTCCTATCTTTGCTGTAAATTAAATATATGAATTTAAATATTAATTATAGTATTTTCCCTACACTAATACTATTTTATTTGTAGAAAATTCTCCTATTTATAGCAGTAATTTATTTTCTCCCCCTCTCCCCCGAAAAAAAAATCACGGTAGCCGATATTAACAATGACATACTATATGACTACACACTATGATCTATCTATGAGTTAAGTGCTACTAGTCAATGAGTCCTTTCGAAAAAGGCTTATTTTTCTTCTTCTTTTGATCTATAAAATGCTGAGATACAAAAGTAGATTTAAAATTACGTGATCTACAAGATGCAAAATTATCAAAACGAAAAAATTCGCAGAAAAATTACTGTTCATATTAAAATTCAAGATTTATTTACTCGGAGCATAAACTCTTTTGAACTTCTGAGTATTTCATATAAAGACAGAAAACTATTTCCTAATAAAATTTAAAAAATCAAACAGTCGATTTACGAAATAGAAAATTAAATTGTTGCCCACTATTCTAAATCATTTTTATTTCTATTTTTTTGCTACAGAAGAAAATAGGAACAAACTTGACCAATGAGCTGAGATGAGGTCTATCTTAATTCATATGAAATCACAGATTATGTTTATTTATGCATGAAATTCTATAGGCAAACATTACATACAATTTCTCTAAAAAAGAAACAGAATTGCCATTTTTAATTCATTAAATACCAGACATGATCTCATTATTCCCAACTGATCCTATCTTTTATGTACAATAAATTTAATTATTTTATCATAGGTACTTGCCTATTTGTACGTATATAAAAGAACAAGACTCAGTTTCCAAATATCTCATTCATCATTTAGACCCCTAAGCATGAAGAAGGTAATCTTAATTCCATTAGTTCTTCATCTCCTCGTGCATTCCTCGGAAGGAGACTTCATGACGACAACAAGGGAAAATGATTTGAAGACCACCATTTGTTCTCCTTTTAAGCCTCTTTTCGATGCATTGTCGTCGTCAATGTCCAATCGGAAGAAAAGATCAACCATAGCATTGCCTAATACTTCTGCTTTTGTTATTTCAAATAGACTCAGAATTCCACAGCCTCCATGGGGATTTTACTTGATTTGGATTCAATTTAACTTTTTCATTAGACCCATGTTCAGTGACACTGTTCTGTAAGTGCACGCTCGATTTTTCTCTTTCAGTAGTCCGATATTTTGATACAGACTGCGATCTCAGAGGGAAGACCAAAATTGAATCGTTTTTAAAATCATGGACCGATTTTTGAGTCTTAATCTATGTAACGAATTTCTCTCCTATCCTGTTTTTTGAATTGTACAAATAAGATTTATCGAACACATTTAACTTCATTTTTCCGAAGTTCAATACATTGAAACACACACATGACATTCTCAACAATTCATCTATAGAATTGGTCTAGTCTTAATGTTAAATAAAACATTTGTTTGTTTTTTTGCAAACCCAATCCAGACAAAATTTTACTTTGGGACTGATCTAAATAGAATTTGTTTCTGAGACTTGTCCCCACTAAACTTCTTTAAAGAACCGAATGAGCTAGGTTTACTGAAAATTATAACGGTTTGGTCTAGGATTTTCAGACCGGAACTCATCCCTAATAATTACCTTCTTGTTGAAATGAAGTCTCTAATAGAGGGCCAATGTTTTATAAATTACATTTTTGACCTCTCAAAACATTAAATGCATCCTTAATTTTCTAAGATAAACAATACTAAATTTTTCATGATTTCTAGACTACTGATAGGTATTGCACAATTTTTATCTTATGCATGGGAATTTCCTTCATCCTTGGAGTCAAAGTCCCAGTAAAGAGACTTCATTCGCGACAAAGAAGATTTGTGGCTCCAGGAGCTTTATGGGATGTTCGGTTGGGAATCAATATTCTTTGGCCCGATGCAAATTTGATATTTGATATTATTCTGAGACATCAATTGGATGATCTCTTTGGAGGATTAGATATACTACAGAATCGTCTCATGACTAATTCATATGAGGGTAGAAGCGGAGGATTCAAGTACACTTAATTTAGAAAAATAAAATGATCTTGGAATTCGACTCAATCTAATGAATTTTAATCAATGTCCTTATATTTTTATACTTTAGGACTAATTCATCAAATCTAAACGTGAATCTCATTGGTCGTAAGAAAAGAAATGCCGAAGATGATAATTACCTAGTTCGAAGTCTGGAAGAGGATCAAGTCTCTATTCTATCTGTAGGTGAACCAATGGAATTATAGATTATGAGCAGGAGAACCTGCTATTGTTCTGAGTCATTAAGTGTACATAGAAAACAGACAATCTTTGTTTTTAAAAGTATAGTCATATGGATATGTACTCTTCTTTTCTTTTTTTAATATGGGGCGCTGAGCTTAAGCCTCACACTCTCGTTGTTAAAATGTTTCTTCTACAGACAAACAAACTTTACTTTATTAATATAGAAAATCTATTTTGTTTCTCATTTTTGCACGTCAAGAAATTAGAAGAAGCCATTACAAAAGGGGGTATGAACGGTCGCCATTGCGTTCTTAAAGCCATATGTGAGTTACAAGAGACTCCAATTCATGAATGGAGCGTTCTGGGGGAAATGATAAGCGTCTTATTTAGGTAAATATCCCCTTTGGATTAAATGCATTTTTTATTAATCCATTGCATGACAGACCAAAGAAAGGATATCATTCTGAACTCTTGGATTACAAGAAAGCTGAGAAACTAGGTTCAGAGACTGGAAAGTGTTGGTCCCACTATCCCAACTGTCCCATCTCTATATTCAATATTATTCCTGATCTCTATACCAAGGATGATGTAGTGAACATCAACTTTGATGGTGGAGTTGAGTCAGAACTGCCCTAAACAAAGTTTTACAAGAATACACAAATTTTTAGATACCTTAATATTTATATATCTTTGATTTATTTATGGAGTTTCAAGGTTCAAATATACTAAAAATACTTTTTATAAAACAACCATTTTTTATCTCGTTTTAATTATAAATAATTAGGAATGGGATTTTGTAGAGAAAAAAAAACAATAAACATAAGAAAAGTAAAAATGTTTGGTGCTATTGTTCTTCTTTTTTTTTTTTTATTCTTTAATAGATTTTGGTGGTGTTAACATGTCTTTTTGAAAGCAGACTTTCTACGTACATTTGGTGGTCCTATGAGACCTTGTGACGTTTTTGGCTTTCGAACCTTTCATCTTGAGCAAGAAAATCCATGAAAGTCTGCATGTATTTTTGAATATTTACCTAAATTTTATCAAGGCAAACAAAAACTCGGGCAAAGTTTTGCTCTTTTCTAATGATAATATTTTCACTCGTTGATGCCACTACAAATAAGCAAAACAGCCTCTATATCACAACCAAACATCTCGACAATGTCTCAGCTTCAGTGAAGCATGCCTTCGGAACAAAAAATCCAGTCGGGACCTTGATCTTGGGCGTTTTGGAGTCTGCCTTCCCATTTTTGTAGAGGGGAAGGAGCGTCTCAATGCAAATACTTACATCGAAGCTCTGGAGAAAATGCTACCTTAGGCTCGAGAAAAGTTTGGGACAACTTTGTTTTCACTCAAGACGGAGCTCCGTGTCATCACGCCGCTAAAGATCCAGGCCTTCCTGAGAGACAACTTTCCGGAATTTTGGGACTTCAACATGTGGCCACCCTCCTCTCCAGACACAAACCCCTTGGACTACTCTATCTAGGCGGGTTTGGACGAAAGGGTGTATGCTACTCCTCACAGTTCAGTGCCCAGTCTCTAGAGGCTTCCGTCAAGAAACAGTGAGCAAATTTCGATTCTCACTACATAGTCAAGGTCTATAAGGGATTTAGGCCTCGTATTGAGGCAATTATTAGAGCTGAGGGCTCACATATTGAATAATAGTTGTTCCGAGCACTATTTTCACATGAGTTTCTTAAATAAATGTTCTATCAAAATGTTTAGTTTAAATTTTACTCTCGAAACATTTAAAAAAATAAAATCATACAATGTGTACCACTAGATAAGATCAAAACTGTAAATATGTGGATTATAAATGAATTTCTTAAACTCTGGAGTTCTCTGACTCAAATCTTTAAAACTGAATCAACAATTTTAGAGTTTTCAAGTGGTTGGAGAGCCAAATTAAATCAAATCTACTCAAAAAAGAATTAGAATAACTATCTTAGTATGGCAATTAATCACAAAAGGAAAAGAACGTCAATGTTTCCAACTTTTAGTAGTATATACTGTTAATAGTCTGTTAAATTATGTCATTCAGCACTTAATTTATATTCTTATCTTTTCATAAAAAATATTTTTCAATTAATCTTATCATGTCGATTACACTAAATGAAAAATATCCCATGACTTTACTCCTTTATAGGAATGAAAAAAGTACCTATGAATGAACATTGAATTAGTCGTATTTCTACCTGAATTATGATCAAATAAGATAATCATAGATTGTAGTATTTTATACATCATATTGTGAGGCCGGATATCAGACATCAGTGACAGAATAAAAAAATTATTAAAATTACGCCCCTGGTATCACTATTTAAGGATGTATACTAGAAGTTCAGGAGGGAAAAAATGTAGCAATGCTACGTAGTAGTTATTAATCATTATATTTGATATTGATTACCTTTATAGATGAGATCGAGCCAAAATTAAAGGGAGTAACAGACTAGTTTTTGAAGAATGAAACCTAGGAAAATGTGTTTTATTTGCAATGTTATTTGATTAAATGATGCATTAAAGCTTACCATATAGATTATAAAGCATATATATTTTAAACGCAACATTTCCTTTATGATGTATACAAGATAATACGATTGACATTAGACAATATATAGTGTCTCTCTCAACCTCTCATGATCTTTGGTGTAAAATTATAACAATTAATTCTCATAAGAAGCAACATTACTTTTAAGCTTTTGCTAGAGCTATGTTAGAAAATGTATCATTCATTGATCCCGAAAGAAATTTTGAGCCATCAAATATACAAACTATTTGGCAAATTAAGAAAAAATAACAATCAGTTTTTTTTGTAAAAAAAAAAAACTGATCTATGAACGGTTACTAAAACAGCCTTCTTTGAATAAACTCAATTTATTGAACCTTGATGTTAAAGTCTCAGGATTAGTTTTGTGAGACTAAGACTTTTAATTAGGTTGATTATATTTTCTTGATTTTATGGGTCATGTGGATTTGTTTGTTTGTTTAAATAGTTTCTGGCAAGCCTAGGTATGTGGCATCATTTAAATCATTAGAAATTATTGGAATTGGTGATTTTGGAGACTTTGGTATACGAGGGTCCGATGAATCTAGTAATGGATAACAAAATAATTAGATAAGTTATACAACATTCATTTCTGCATTCATTCAAAAAATAAAACCCTTGCGTGATCTGGAGATTCCCTTCAAATTTTTGTGATGACAAATTTCATTATTATATTTTTACCCATCTATCAATCTAAAGATATAGAAATTAGAGCAAAAGTAAAAACATTGATATACAATTTCATAAAAAGTAATATTGAGAGTGACACGGAGCTCAAATGCAAACTGAGCAGTTCTTGGTCTACCATCTACAGTAGCCATACATCATGCATAATTTGGATCATCTTATTATAAAAGAATATTACTTACTATTGTTTATTTATAAAATTATTTGACACAGACATGCCATATTTCAATAATATATAATTATACACATAACAAAATGTGGGACCACTAATTAATACATTAACTTGAATAATAAGCATCTTTAAAATAGTTTAAATCCCCCGGCCTCTTAAGTATCAATTATGTACTTATTTAGTCTTCATAATCAGTTTACTTTTATTTTTTAATGGTTTTATATTTAATACAATCTTACAAGTAAATATGAATTGAAAACAAATTAATTTTAAAGAATCAATCAAAATCGACCTTTGATTATGGAACATTTGTTAAAAGTTAAATTATAAATTTATTAATATAATTTTAGCATTTGAAGACAAGATTTTAAGAAATAGTAAATTTTAAGTATGATTTTTAATTTGATTTGGTATTTTTGAGAGATTTAGACACATTTCCTATAAATTATAGTCAAGATGAGGTAATAGATAATTTATTTTTCAAATACTGCTCTATTTTTATCAGGTGTTATGAAATTTGATTTTCATCTAAATAGTTATTTCTCATCAAAATAGGGCTCTGAATCGTATTTATACTTTAAAAAAATTATTTTTATGAACTGATTCTTTAACCAAACCTTCTTATTATTAATAATGGTAATTTTCGTGTTCTACGGTAAAATAGAATAATAATTGATGTTTTAAACTACTGGAAAAAATGCTTTAGCATAGTGAAATGTTTATTTTAACTTTTTTAGAAAGACAACGATATCTAATAAATATTTTAGATTAAAACTTAAAATGTCTTCTTGATAAATAAAAATTATTTAAAAATATCATTTAAATCAATTATACACTAATCCCCACTTACGGATGTATCCAATCTAGAATTGACATCTAAACCAAAAAATGAACCGAAAAATATTGAATTCAAATAACTTAATAGCACATACTTTGGATTATAATTCAAAATAGATTATCATCCATTATATAGTCATAAAGTCATTATAAGTCATGAAATTATACATGAGACTGTAGCATTATCAAATATGATTATATCATATATTTTATGATCATCAAATAGTTATAAATATATTCATAATTGGGATAACCAGCAAGGAATGTTAAGTAGTTGACAAATTGGACACAAATTTCGGAAGATTTTTAATCTATGCAATCCCTCAACCTTGACGTGACATTATCTGGGCTGGACTAATAAAAGGGGGCGACTGATAAATTATTTTGATGCTCTACAACTGGAGTCGAAAGATGAGAGAAGAACAGCTGTATCTATTTTCATTAAATTTAGTCTCTATGTCACTAAAACAACAAATAGCTATTTCATAATTAGGCAAATGCACTATAGAATGACGTCATGATACAATCATAACTAAAAATCGTGGCAATTTTAAAGAGTGATCTAGTGCTAGAGTTGAAGCAAAGTGGAGGAAATGCCCACTTTGTGTTGTGGTCCGGGATGTGGATCAGGGTATTCTACTGAAGGCAAACATAATCATATAGTTTTTCAGCGGTTCCCTTTTAAAAATGAAGAACTTCTTCATAGTTGGGTTCGTGCTATACCAAGAAAAAACTAGGAAGCGAACAAAAATTAAAGATTATGAAGCAAATATTTCTAAAAAGAGGACTATAAGGAGGGAGGACTGATTTCAATCCTCTCTGTCGTCGTTACCTTAAGCTTCATGCTATTCCAACTGTGTTTGAGAACAGTGAGGACTTTGATTTTATATGTTCTTAATCTTTTACTCAAGAAATTGTTACACTTTTTAAGAGATACTGTGAGTATTTGTAATATTTTATTGCTTGTAAATAACTTTTGGGCTTGAAATGTCTAAATTAAATAGGATGAGACTTGCAACGATCATCATCAGAATCCCTTTAACTTATCCCTGGTAAGAAATATAAATGATTCAATTTCGAATTTTGCAGCTAAATCAAGGTATCTTTTTTTACCTTTTTTTAGTCATGATATCTCATGACAGATTAAGATTAGGTCGACCGTAGCCCTAAGCTTCCAGAGGCCATTGGATAACGTAACAGAGACGTTTTTGAGTATACCTCAAGGGATTTTATATATTAATATATGGTTGTGCTTGGAAAAAACTCCAAAAAACCAGTCAAGGAGAGGAAGGAAAGGGTTTTTACGATATTCACCAGAATTATTCATTCTATTTACAACCAAGGCTAAGATTTTGTACTCGGACGAATACTACCTCGTTAGAATATAATATAAATATAAAATTGCATATTTTATGTTGTTGTTGTTTTTTTGCATAATCTTTAAAAATGAACTATCAGTACCGGATCGAAAGAGCGGGGATCTTGGAAACACTATTTCAGTATAACGATTTCCTTCAGGATAGTTATTGCAATTACAGCAATGTTTTGATTGAATTGCTGTTACTACAGGGATTAATTTAATTTTACATGTTCTTGAGTCTTTTATTGCTATTACCAAGATTGGGCATGTTATAGTAGTGTGGAACACAAATAATAGAATAAACAATATAAATAATATATATTTTCTATAAATTCGCAATACCTCTTTACTATAATGGGAGTTTTATTTTCCATCATAATATGAACTCGACCTCTACAACCATCTCGCTTGCATTTCCAATAAGTCTTGTGAGATGTTTTATAAGCTACTCGATATATGTGGTTGCAGTCATCTACAAGTTATACACCGTCTCTTCTCGTATTTATAAGATATACCATATCTCTTACTCCACTTTTAAACATGAACTAACCAAATTGTTCGGTTATCATTAATAATGTATTTGTAAAGTAATCCACTTTAGGGTGGTTCCTGACCAACATAAGTCTAACTTATAGTCAATAACAATACAAAGCAAATATTGAATTTGTAAGCTCTGAAGCAAATAATTGACTGCCTTAAATTGAAGTACTTACCACAGTTCGAATTTTACTATACCAATTGAATAATTGGCTAGACAGTGGAAGAGGATCCCCAAATACCTGAGTCTACTGAAAAATAAAAGTTAAGAAAAACTATGTTTTGATTGTAGATTTCTAAAAATCTTAATACCATCAGACGTAAACGTCAGTTATACAATAAGAAAGTCAAAATGCTCCAAAAATTCATCTGAAGATGATGAGGAAAATGAAGAAGCTTTAATAATAGTTGATGAATGAAAAAATAATAACTACACCTTTATACGTATTATTTTTACAATTGAAGAGCAATGAAAATGAAAACAAGGTTTATTACGATTTTAACTCCATGTCTCCTGCTATTGATAGTTTAATTACTCCAACTAGGTTGAGTTAAACATCTTTGATCTAAAATATTCGAATCCAACTCCATACCTCTGACTAAGTCGTTAGCATTTTTGACTTTTTTTTTTTTTTTTCAGATCATAACACCAGTTCTATTTAAACTATTTTATAACTGGATTGTACAAACTAATAAAATCAACCATTTAAACATAAATCATCTTACAGTTTGCACATTTTCTAGATTTGCACTGCCGTATCCAATGATTTGTTCGATCATATCGGACTTCTTCCAATGGAACAACAGAAATTTTTCCCTGATTAGACTTTATTCCATATTTCTTGATAAAAGTACAATAATAGGCCTATTTATTGTTATATGAGATTTTGTGTTAGTTGAATATTGTCTTTTTGTGGATATTGCTAATGATCTAAAATTGGCCGCAACATTCACAGTCTTGTTATCATTATACTTCATGACAATAATATTTTCTGTAGTCGAAAATTGATGAGAATCCTTCGAAGATTTCCTAAGCTCGCTATATTTAGGAAAAGGACAGTCGATAAGTCTATTGTCGCGGAGAGTTCCTGACGCACAAATATTCATCCTTGATAGTCGTTCTAATAGCTTGATTGAAGAGAAGTAATTATCAAAATAAATTATGTGGTTTTTCCTTAAGGTACTTTGGCTTTTGTTATAAGATCCAAGACAACACTTCCTCCAGCTCCTAAATCTGGAGTTTTATCTTGTTCACTCCTTCCATATAAATATCAAAGGCTACATATACCCCGATTCCCTGTGATTCAAAGAGCCCTTCGAATATCCTAAAATATAACCCAGCTAACGGGTTGTTTATGTGAACCACTAGGAGCGTATTATGTTTATAATATACATCAAGAATCACAATATTCCGCACACCCTGAATACCCACCTCCAATATTTCATGAATACAACTACATTGATATTTCTTAGATCAAAATATGTTTATGATAAACATACATCAAGGAGCCTTATATTCAGTGCACCCCCTGACTGTTTTTCATACATACATAAAGATGTTTAAACTTTGCTTTATTAATATAGGTCAGGGGCTGGCAACGTGTGGCCCGCAGGCCGCACGTTGCCATTTATTTTGTGGTCCTTCCTCCTCTCCGAGTAATTTATTTATGGATATTTACTCGGGAAAAAATTAAGCATATTTTAATAACTATGAAAATATTAATATTATACAAATCCAGAAAAAAGTTAGAAGCTATTTTACCTTTTTGAAATGCAATTATAGGTACAAATAAATTTTTAGTCAAGGATGGTGATTACAGCGGCAATGCAAAGAGTGTTAAATAAGAGAATATACACACAGAAATACACGTTGAAAAAGATATTTTTCCTTCCTTTTAGAACCAGTAGAGACTTTTGGATTTAATCCACAAGAGTTATTTACATATTTATCTAGTCATCGTGTACTAGATATAATTTCAATTAAGGTGTTGGGACTCTCATGGTCCGTCGGTCCCGAAAAGTTTAACAATTAAGTGCTGTCTGGTTATCATGGCTACTAAAAGAAGAAGAAGAACTGTGGCTAAAGAAAACAGGAAATTCAATACTGAATGGAAGGATAAATACTTGTTGACATCAGTAAATAACAAAGCTATGTGTTTAATCTACCAGAATTCAGTAGCTCAAACTAAGGAATACAATATTAAGAGACATTTTGAAACAAATCATGGTGAAAAGTATGGCAAGTACAACATAGAGGAGAAAAGACAGCTAGCAGAAAAGTTGACCAAAAATCTACAAGGCAGCAGCAAGTGTTAACCCGATCATCTGAGGGTGACATTGCCAATACTATAGTGAGCCTTGAGATTGCAAAGATTCTCTCCAAACACCAAGTGCCATTCGCTGATGATCAAATAGTGAAAGAGTGCTTACAGAAATTTGCTGAAGTTAAGTGCTCACAAATGCTATGTGTTTCAGATGTATCTCTTTCACGCCACACTATAGTCAGACGAGACGAAGATATGGGGTCAGACATACCATATCAATTAAAGGTGAAGCTTAATAATACTGAATGCTATTCACTTGCATTAGATGAGAGTACAGATATCAGAGACACAGCACAGCTGGCTGTATTGATTCGAGCTGTAGATAAGGATTTCAATGTAGCTGAAGAACTGCTTGACTTGAACCCGTTGAAAGGCACTGCAAGAGTTGTAGATATATTTGAAGGTGTTCAAGCATCACTACAGAAAATGGGAATTGAGGACTTCAGGAAATGTGTACCACTATGTACAGATGGTGCACCCTCTATGATTGGCTGTCAAAATGGCCTCATTACCAAAGTACGTGAGTTCAAGCCAGATGGCATTGCAGTTCATTGCATCATACACTAGGAGAACCTGAGCACTAAACTTATCAATATGGGTCATGTTAACTCCGTTGTAGTTAAAAACAGTAAACTACATACGCTCACGAGGACTAAACCACAGAGAGTTTCAAGAGTTCTTGAGAGACAGTCAGAGGATATTATTTATTTCACAGAGGTTCACTGGCTAGCAGAGCATCAATATTGCAACGTTTTTATTAGATGAGATCATTCTGTTCCTGAAGTTGAAACAAAAAGAGGTTCAAGAACTGTGTGATCCTCTCTGGCGAATGTGCCTCACGTTCTTAAATGATATATCTCAAAAATTATCTCAGCTGCTCAATCTCAAGGACAAAACAAGTTACTTGTTTCCTATCCAAGTTGTACATGCTATTATTTCAAATTTAAATAAAAACAAAAATACCAATTCAGGGTTTCGTGGTGCACCCCTGACAATTGTTGCATTCTGAAAGTTGGCCCTGCTCTTGAAAAGGTTACACACCCCTGATATACATAATATGAAATTAGGGAGTAGGGGGACAGCCCTTTTATTTGTTGGCCCCACTTTCACATCCTTTAGTTCAATTTCCCATAACAATTAGGAAAAAAGGATTAGTATTGTTATAAAACTTTGTTGCTTAGGCTCCCAAAATGGCCTACATCAACAATGATGACATCAAATGAAAACAATCTATAGCTTGTACTAGCGTCTGTACTATGCAATTTGTAATTTACCCTTTATTAGTGATGAAAATCCTGTGCATGGGCGTGTTAAAAAAATAGAAAAACGAAAATAGACATGGTATCCCCGACAATTTGAACAATGTTTAGAACTTAGCTGTCATGAAATTTCATTAGATCAACTACGATCATCTGTTACCAGGGAGGAGGTAAAGAGGAAAATAGGTAAGAATTACACGGATGCTAATCTCCAATTCTACTTGGAGTCCAACAAGGACTTACAATTATAACTCTGCAGCAAATCCTCAAGACTACTCTTCGTCCTTTATGAGGACACATAAAAATTCAATCAGGTCTTGAATATAATTTAATCTATTAGGAAAGGAAGTTAGTTCACTACTCAGGAGTTGAATAATAATATCAACAGCTAAGGAAAATAAAATTCATTCCTCAGATTACCAATTCAAAAAAACGGGAAAGCGAAAAAATACAAGGAATTTACAGCACTACCCTTTATTCAAGTTTGAGGTAGTTTAACCGATTTCTCAGAATTTGAATAAAAATCTAGTGATTTAACTCAATGTTGTTAATATAAGACTCTGAAGTACATAAATGAATTGCATTGACGAAGGGGAATACTTTTGATTAAAAAGTATTCAGTTAAGGTTTCATTCAGTCCTTCAGTACTAATAAATGTATTTCCATTAGGTGGAGGACTCTTTACATAATAATATATTATCATCATGACGACCATCTCATCATTGAAAAGAGTAAAACAATAGAATTCAATCTTTTTGTTTACTATAATGACAAAATAACAACTTCAAATAGAAACAATTCCTTTATCATTCCTTCCCCTCTCTTGTAGTGACATTGATTGTCAAGGATTCATTAACAATACTGTTGTGAATCCACCTTTCTTTATCTTTTTATTTTTGGTATATGAACCTACATATCTGTTTTCTTTATTTTTAATCAAAAAACCATATTAACAATACTAATTTTATGGATAGACCCTCTCTCTGTCTGAATATGTACAATGTACAGGGTGCCCTAGAATTAATGTTCTATTAACTTCAAGTTCATTCAATGAAAAGTAGTGAGCGTTTTCACGAGACGTCACAATTTTGATGTCGTCTATTTCGGGGGACTGAAGAAGCAAGTTTTATAACAATGAAAATCCTGGTTTTCATTAGTATTAAGAAATATAGTAACCTATTGGATATCAAAATGGGATCTACAAATAGAATGAATTATACCATAGTGTGTATAAAACATTTATTGCTTAATCATATATATATATATTTATATTTTGTTTTTAGGGGGAGGGGTGATTTAAAAAAAAAAAAAATCCATAGCTATTCACACCCAGATCATTTTTTTGTGGATAAAATTTCAAAAATCCACAGCTGTTCACAACAATTAAAATTTTGGAAAAAAAATTCAAAATTGAAATGTCAACTATTAAATTTTTCACGGATTTTCAGTATAAATTACTTTGGTTATATACAAATATCAGTGTTTATCATTAACATTAAGTAGTATTCAATGCAGGTGTAAAGTCTGCTTTATTCATAAAGTCATTTTATGGAGTTTTTATAAACGTATATTGGAAATTTGTCATTTAAAGTAGTAAAAATATCAACTTTGCCCCCCCCCCTCCCCCAAAAATATGTGTATTTTTCAATATCTTTCAAAATGCTCTATTAACTGTTGAGCTTTTGCTATCCAACTCCAAAATATTGCGACAGCAGGGTGGGGAACCAGTTCACACTGCAAATGAAGAGCAAGAATGGTGCAAATAGGTCCATAACTACGGGGAAGGCGGGAATTACACCATCTGACTGAAATCTAGTTGTCAAGTTTGTTGAAAAGACAGCATTTTTGTCAAAAAAAAAACAAATTATGTTGTGAAAATTTGGATTCTTTTTGTCACAATTTGAAATTAATAATATTCATGATTGTCAGCCATTTTTAAAAAATGGCTGAAAAAAAAAATAATTGTAACTGCCTCGCGTTCAGAACTAGGGCAAGCGCTTTAAATGATATATTCATCAAATGGGGGACAATATGAAACCTATGACAAAGTATCAAGACATATACTAATAAAAACCATAATCTGTATGAGTAATTTAATTCCTTTGATGGGACTTCCGTACCACTTGGTTCATATATTCAACCTCAACTCTAATGTCTGATTAGTTCAAATAATGATGAGACATGAACCCATATGCTACATCAATTTATATGTATGAATATGCCAGATGGAATCAGATTATTTAATGGAAAATATCCCTGAAGAATGATTGCCGTGTCGAATAGTTGTAGACTCATTTATTTGAATTGAAAAAGAGTCATATAGTATGTAATATTTTTTATAATGTAGACATACATTGAGTATATTTTTTGACTCCATATGGTATGTGTAAATAAACCACAAAATCCCCTAAATATAGCTATTTATGGAAGGAAAAAAAAAATAGATGTATCATATATATATATATATTTGCGTCAATATAATAACAATCTTGAACCAAAAACCTAGATAAGGAGAAAATCCCAATATATATATATTTTACTTTATACGTTTATGTACATTAGGATGTATTGTCCAAAACAAAAGTTGATATAGCAAAGATTTAACGATCGCTAAAGCTGCGGTTTAGAAACGAACGTAGGTAGCTCCTTCCCCTCCGTTTTGCGCTCAAAGGTTTCCGATTAAGTAAAACTTTTTTAATATGAATGATTTAAAAAAATAAAATTTAAATTAGGATAGTGAAAAATAGTATTTTCTTTTGCAAAAGGATCGAAAATGTGTTTTTTTCTTCCTTCTTACTATCAAATTATGGAAGTCCTACTTTCTATATCAGATGGTGCGCGCGCAAGCCTTTATTGCTCCTTGAATCCTTCAAAAATGTCTGGGCAATTTTTTAAAAAAATAAGATACTCATTATATACTAATACACATATTCTTTATTTCTGTTTTTTCTTAAACGACACACAACAAAAGAGTATTACTTCATACATAAACCTTTGAACGCAAAATGGGGAGGGGGTATCCCGATAAATTCTAAAGCCCCCTCTCCCACCCTACCCCCCAAAAAAAAAAAAAAAAAAAAACAATGTTGTACAAATTACGATTTCTGTATAAGTTGCAACTTGCTTAAGCAAATTGTGCAAGATACAATTTATTTGTCTTAAAATGAATTATTAAATTAGAACACCCATCATTCCAATGACCAACTATACATTGATACTATTCATTTTGATCTATTCAAATCGTATGGTAATTATGTATTTATGAGTAATATAATTATGGTTATTTGTCCTTTATAATGTGCCATAGATTAATTAAATTTTAGTAGTTTGTATAAACTACTCAAAAATGACAGCATTAATACATCTATTATCATCCATGAAATATTGCATTATGCCCATATGAAGTACTGTATTTAAAATTATTCATCTCATTTTTAAGTTGCAACTTATACAGGTTCCTTATACAAGTTAAAACTTGAACACAACAAATAGTATACACCAATTTGTACTAATTAACTGTATTACGGTGTTAATAACTTGGAGGCTAAGTTCCCCCCCCCAAATAACGAAAGGTAGCATCACTCCTGCAGCCCAATATTATATAGACATATTACAGAAAGACAGTTGCAACAGTAAAAAAATTATCGAATTTGAGTTAGAAATTTAAAAATTAGACTAAATAGCATTTTTGAGTAGTAAATAACTAGACTTTTTATGATGTTGAATTATTAAATTTCAATGTATAATAGGAAGTTAAGATGTAATCACTGATATGTAATATAGATTGGGTATATTCACTCTCAAAAACTTTTCAGGGTCTTGCATGGCTACAGAAACATGCTCTCTATGAAGCGAAAACATATTTAATATCATAGATAAACAATACTTTACAAATTACAACACTTGTTGCCAATTAATCCTTTCTATTGAGTGTTACGATATCTCGAATATCTCCTCAATGAGTTTTGAGTTATGATAAATAATTATATACAATAATAGAAAAATGAACTAGAATGGGCATTCGGTGGAGCACAAAACCTCTGATTAAAATCAAATTGAGTTATATATCTCAATTTCCTAGTAAGTTATGGGTGATTATACATTTTTAACGTATTGTATTACGTTGACTTCGACCTATATCCTTGATTTCTCAATAAATAACTTTTACCGAATATATCAAAGAAGAGTTTACAAAAATAATATTAAATTAAATTAATTCACAGTAATCTGCATTATATTTTACAAATATAATGTATATATTTGTTAAAAAAATATGAATGGAATAACGTAGCTCAATGGACAAAACACTCAGGAGAAATTATGTCGGTATGCTAAAAAATAAAAAGTAATGTCATTATGGTATTATTTGAAGAATGTTTTGAAGGAGGAAAGCTGCAAGCAAATATGGTAGTAAGGAAATAAACATAAATCCCACTCCATATCTTGCAGGGACTCGGAATAACTCTGTTGTCGATCCTCAATTCTACTCTGGGTCCAACAACGACCTATAATTATAAATCTACAACAAATCCTCCGAGTTACTATTAATCTATCACGCAATACTCATTACTTAGATGTTCTCTCTTCAAGAATGAAATAATAATGATAAAAGCTTTAGAAAATAAAAACACTGTTCAAGAAGCAATCTCAGGGTGTCTACAAGATTATATATATATATATATATTTTTTTTTTTTGGGAGAGAGGTGGGATTTTGTATTGGATTTTGGATTAAAATTTTTGAAAAATAAACCATTCCAAAAAAAATTTCAAAAATTAAATTTTCTTCTAAAAAAGAAAAATTCTTCTTTTTTTATGGTTTTGAGCCTGTGGGCTACAGATCCTCCAGCCCACTCCCTGCAGACTCCCTTGAACCCACAAAAAGTTTATCTCTTGTCCAATGTCATATTTTTTACAACTCATTTAATGTACCTTAGTTTTGTGACTTTAGTTTTTTTAACTTTTGTACAAAAGGGGTCTGTTGTAACTGTCTCTGGTCTCTACTACTTTAAATCTAAAATTATTATTCATAAAGATTAAAAAAAATTGCAAAAGATTCATGAACCATGCAAAATTGTTTCATTTTATTTTGTGCTTATCAAAGTTGATTTTACGATGGAAGATATTATTTCTTGTGCTTTATGTTCTATCATAATTATCGATGATATGAAGATGTAATTTATTACATATTCTGTTCAAATCCAGGGTAGTAAAAACGTTTTATTTATTGATATCATCTCACGTACAACATACGTATGTATATTCATCGCCAGGTGTATATGTGTAATAAAGACACTTTGTGTCATATAAAAATCACTGGTCCAAAGGATTATGATAATTTTATTATCCCTTGGTGTAAAAAACATGTGTGTCATGAGGATGGTTTTGAATAGACCGAGCAAAGTCCAAGAGATGGCAATAGTGGCACCCGTCGACGTTATTTTTAGTTAGTAGTATCTCTTGCAAGAACGCACTCCAACTTTCACCCAGATCGGTCTATTTCTTTCTTTTCAGTGTTCATTTGAATCGAAGAATCGTCCAGAAAGGTCATGGTGACTGTCTTTTGGATTTCCAAGGAATAATTCTCATCGATTATCTGGTAAAGGGTAATAATATTACTGGTGCATATTATCCATCGTTATTGGACTGTTTGAAAACTAAATTGCAAGAAAAACGTTGGCCCACAAAAAAAGTCCTTTTCCATTTCGACTATGCACCAGCTCACACCTCAGCAGTTGCGGTAGCAAAGTTAATGAAAATAGGGTTCCAAATCGAGAAGCCCACAGCACTAGCAATATCAAGCATCTTCACTCTTCTATCATCCATCACAATATCATGGAGTTAATTAATTATCTCTGGAGTTGTAAACTCAAAAGAGCGTCCAGAACGTTCAGCGTCACTTGTGTCCATATGACCACTCTGAAAATTTTGAAACCACTTATAAACTGTACTAATGGAAGGCACAGATTCCTCATAATGTTTATCTTGCTTCTTTTTAGTCTCTTGATGCGTTTCCCTTTCATAAAGTTTTTTTAATGAGCACACGAAATTTTTTTAAATCTATTTTTTGAAAATCACTCCACTGTGTTCTTCCAAGAGGAGATGCTACTAACTAACTCAAAACCCATCAAATCATGTTCTAATTCTCTAAAAAATGAAAATCATTTCTAACTTATAAGTCAATGAAAATTTCTGATATTTTCTAAGGAAACTAAAAATAATCTGTTCTTCTTCAAAAGTACTTCTTTTTTTTTGGAATATGTTGTTTAATAATATTGCAAATATTGGTAATTACACATTGCTTTTTTACGTTCACCAAAACCCCTGAGAAATTAGAATTGGACAAGAGATAAATAAAAGATTTGTATTAACTGCAACGTTTATAGAAGGTTATGTCATCATGCAAACGGGCTTCCTATAATTTTCAATTTGATCTACCGATCCGACTGCTGAGCAAGACAAGCAGAAATGACGTCATAGAGTATATAAGGCGCACTCTAATAGAAACAATCAAGAAAGGCGACATATAGCTACTCTTGGTAAGAGTTACACTCTTTGATGTAACTCTTAAAAAGCATGATGGAAGTCAAACATTTGTAGGAAAAACGTTATGGTTTAATCTTATATTTATACTAACTTTGCATTAGCTGCAAGGTGTTGTGACAGTATGTGGAATGGGGGCACAACGTAAATAAATTTTCCTTCTTCCCATCTTTTTTCCCACTTGAGTCATAGATCCTTCTTCTTCATTATAAGAAAAAAAGATTAGCCCAACATCTCTTGTACTCTTTAAACAATACAAATTAATAAGATGTTTTTAAAATATGATTGCATACATAATATTAAAATAAGAAATACTTTTTTTTTAAATAATAATATTGTGTCCTTCTGCGTCATTCAAATAAGAAACTTTCGAATAGGTAATTATAATAGCCTTACTTTATGGCATAATTTAAATATCCCTACTTAAATAAGGATTATTTTGCAATATTTTCTTTAAATAAATCTGATATTCATATATAATTATGTTAATTAGAAGCATAGAATGTATATCTAAGATTTTATGTCCTTAACGGTTCTAGGAAGATTGCCTACAAGAAAATTGTCGTCTGCGGTCAATTACCGCAATTATACTATATACGTAGTGATTCATCAACTGATCTGTCCCATCTAAGGATCCGTAGATAGTTTTCCCATCTAAAAATATATATACCACATCTTCAAGTGGCACAAAGGCATTAGTTGAAAATTTTACCTATATAATGGCTGCATTGTAAAAATACTTATTTATGCAAAGCATTCTTGAACATAGATAGCGACCGTCGATGCTACTTTAAAAAAAAAATAGGAGGGGTCTTTTATGCTTCTTTCATGCGGTTGTGTGGGATTTTAATATGCCTAAAGGTCACAAGTTTATACTGAACACCCAGTAACATGAAGCATAGACAATTCTTGCAATTGGTAGCGGTGGTTTTAAACCTGTTTCGAGAACCATTCTTCAATAATTTAAAAATAAACAACGTTTGCGAACAATTGATACATAGAATGAGGACCGTTGCGACGGAAAAAGAGAGTGATGCCTATGACGTATCAGGAATAGTGTTGTGTCAGTCCTTATTTATTCGGTCAAGTACCAGCCAGATCTACAAACGGTCATATCAGTCCTTTGGACCAGTCCTTCGGATTTCCAGTACTAGAAACTGATATAAAAAAGTTCGACTGACGTCATCAAGACCGAACTTTATAAGCTTTGGAAATGATATCTAGGAGTGAACAGGACCAGACCAAGACTAACCTGGACGGGACTACAGTTTTCACTCCTTAATAAAGTCCATCACAACACGAATCAAAACTATGAGGTTGTAATTTGGAAGTGATTATTTGTGGATTAACTTCAAAAAAATTGAAAGGAAGGCATTTTGAAGTAATAAAATAAACTTTTTTTTGTAGAAAATGACTTTTTAAAATAGATAGAAATATAATTTTTTAATAAAACGGTCATTAAACTAAATATCGACAGAGCCTTGTAAAAGGGATCCAAAAATATCAAAACATGAACCAAATTATTGATCCAAAAGAATATTTTATTATTTAAGTGAGAAATTGAAAAGGCCCAATCTTATTATTTTTTATAGCCACCTCTTATTAGAATGGGAAAAAATGAAATTTTGGACGGAAAAAAACAGAATAAAATAGGACTGTTCTTGCGTGAAACCTCTCGTAATTGTATTCCGTATATTCTATATAGGTGTAATTGTTGGATATCAGCCTAGACTGTTATAATTTGGTCCGATTTTGGTCTGGGCCGATCTCCTAGTAAAATTTTGCCTAAACAAAAAATCTATCTTCATCGGTCTCACAAAAAATGACAATATTTTTTTGAGAAATGGAATTTGTTTTTTCAAATTCGGTCTCGGATTGATTTTCAATCAATTTAAATATGTAGATATGAAGTAGTTCTTTAAAATTCAAGTCAATTCAACTTTCTATAATTTAATATATATTTTTTTAATATGATCGAATGTTATATATCAATGTATATACATTTGGCTACATCAAAATTACAGTTACTATGGAATTTTTCACATAAGACAACATTTTGTCGGTATTTGGATGAATTAAAGCCGCTTAACCACCCTTGTAACTAAAAAGGGTACTTGGTACTGGTAGAGCGCAAGCCTCTCACTAAATTGAGTGATGTATCTCAATTTTTGAAGCCGAAATTTAGTTGACTAAAGAAATTGAAAATATCGTCAGTTTATACATTAATCACTCCCGATTTTGTATAGAATTTTCCTATACTTCTATAAAAAACAGTGATGGAAATTCAAATATTTGAAGAGCCCTCTATATTGTTAACATATCTATTTATTACTAGTACATTCAATTTGAATGTTTTAGTCAACTATCATGGGGTTTGACTACTTATTCAAATCCTTACTCTATTTTTTTTTATCTCTATGAGTTCGTACACTTATAACTAAGGGTGATAATTTTGGTAAGAATAGAAAAGCGTGCGAGGAGAAGAGAAGAAATACTTATGGCATCATTGATTAAATAATATACATCCTCTTCTATCAATCAAGAACGTTATCATTCCCGCCTTTATTATTCAATATTAATATAATATTAGATGGTGATAGTCGATAGAGAACTGAATAAAATGCCTAAAATAACGTCGCCTTCTGTCTGGATTTCTGAAAAAGGAGGCCCAGGAATTTGGGAATTACTTACCAGATGATAAACAGATGGTTTGTCGGATTTGTCGAAATAAATGTGCCTTTGGTCTCCTATCTAGAATTACACGCCACTCATTATTCCCATCTCATATCAAGAGAATGGATATTCAACTAAAAAAATCAAGTTAATGATGAATACATCAAGTCAGACTTTAACTCTGATCTCACAAAGATGCTTATTGCATGTAACCTTATCAATTGCTAATCATCTATGTTCAAAAAATTTATGGAGAAATGCACGAGTAAACCTATCCCTTCCCGAGGAGCCATCATTAATTTAATGGAGGATGTTGGTACTGATGTCATTTATAGAAATACATATAAAAATGTTTTGAGTCGTCCACGCCAAATGACGATCAAGTTATCAGTAAAAAGTATAAAATATTTACTAATTTCGAAATGAAACTCTGAATTTTGTACATCTAACAGTAAGTATTCAATCTTTTTTTAAATCTAACCCTAAAATATGATTCTATTTTAGCTAAACATATCAAGAATTATGATACACAACTCATTAAATAGTAAAAATAACTGCTTAAATGGTCACAACAACGGGGGTAGTAGCTTTGGATGGTTCGCAACTAGTTTGTCTGAGACTAGTTTCTTCACTTAAAGACTTGGGTATGATCATTAGGTTTTCCAATATTACATAGTCAATAAATGTTACTTTTTTATCACTTAAGGCTTAGCTAGGGTTGATAGGCTCCAAGAAATGGTGTTCAGAAAACTCATAAAAGGCAAAAACAACTGCTTAAATGGTCACAACAATGGGGGTAGTTGCATTGGATGTAGCATTATAATTACCAATTGTGTATATATGTTGTTATATAAGCATAAATAGCGGAGAAAAAAATCTTTTTTGATGCTCTTAATAAGGAGTAATCTCGCCGGACATTACTACATAATTAGCTTTTGCTCTAAATCTTTACGATGTCATGTTAGAAAACTACAATAAGTCAAGAATGGTTGCCTGAATTGTCTTATCAGTTAAATTTGACTGCATGGATTAACTTTTTTTTTTAAAGATAAATATGAAATAAATGAAAGTGGGATTCTAAAAGCTGTTCTTACTAAGATTGGAAGAAGATATGGATTGAAATCTAACATTATTTTATGATTAACTTTATTATTAATAATTATTAAAATCTCATCGGTAGAAATATATCTATCCTGTGCACAATTGTATATGCAACTTGCACATAAGGAAAAAAGGTCTTTTTGATTAAACTCCACGTCTGGCTTGTATTTTGCAACCTCAAGTTATGACATATTGAACTGAATTCCGATGTTAGAACAAGAAGATATTATTTGGATCAATCTATTATTTCAATATTCTGTATTTATAATTGATTGTTATTATTAGTTATATGATTCTAATGGTTTAATTTTGTATATTTAAGTTAAATGTATGATGGTTTATTTTTTAGTATGTAGATTATATTTAATTTAAGCCTTCTATTTTAAATTTGGAACTTCAAATATATTTCGAAATACTCTTATTTTGTCGTTTTATTAGTTATTTTTCTGAGAATAGGGTTCAAAATAAATTACTATTTCATGGAGTGTGACGTTTCCAAATCTACTGTAACGGATAAAAATCGTCTAAGTCAATTATATGTATTATATCTTTATTAAACATTTTGCTAATAAATACTTTCGTTACACCCTCAAAAATCATAATAAAGCAGGCAACTGATAAATACTGATGTGATTATCACTGATAATCACATCAGTATTTTAAACAATGATACCATGTGTCTTTCTCCCCCCTGTCTCCTCGCACGCGTTTTTCTCTACAATATTATCAACTATCAAAGTTAGTTATAAGTTATAACTAACTTTTACCGCATGCGCAGGTAAAACTTTGTTTTTTTGTTTTGGCAGCTAGCCAAAAGCGTTTAGCGTTAGTTAAAAAAAATGGCATCGATCAACGAGGTATTTATTCAACAATATTGGAAATGGCATAGTGTCCTTGTTACGATCTGTGCCAGACGAAACGGTGTTAAGATTTCAAACTTCTTAAACAAGTCCTTTGTCTGGAGAGTAAGGAAGGAACTTGAAGAGATTGAAGGTGAGTATGAATCAACACCCTAGTTTGCTGATCAAAGGATGAGGTCATATTTTTTTTACCTTGTTGGACCCAGTATTTGACTTCCAAGCTCACCGAACCTCAACTCCTTATCATGGACTTTTTTTGTGTTGGGTTACGACACACCAATAGATCTTCCATCTTTACAAAATCCGATCTGATTTCTAGGATCTGATAAAAATTCCGGAGTCTGTCAAATGAGACTGTCATCAAGACTTGCTCCCGTTTCCGAGGCTGTTAATGAGGTCAATAGAGATTATTTTGAATAATAACTATTTTTTATTCAACATTCATTACACTTGAGTTGAGTTATTCCAATTAATTCATACTTCTGTATATTAAAGTATAAGCAATTGGTTACAAAACGAAACAAACTTGAGCTCTCTACCTTACATACAAGTCGAGAAAATGACACTTGAACGTGATCGTAGTCAATATTTATTCGTGCACTCCATGCAATTGGGCGTCTCAAGGACCACCGTCTACCCCATCAGCCAAGAAAGGAGAAAAAGTAAGGAAACCTATCTCTTCAGTTGCAAAACTCTTTTGAATGAGTTTTGAAGTACTCTTTTGTGTTCTTTTCGACTCTTTTTTTGACAATTTTGACCGCCCTATAGCCCATCGACTTCACCTTTTGTGTGCATATGGAGGGTAAGGCTTGGAGTGTCCGTCATCCAAACACCAACGCTATCAAAGCCACTGCCAGCCAGTACTGGGACGACAAGACTATATCTGCAACGGATGCCAGCCCTTCTACCGTCGCCTGGATGACATCATTGCCGCTTTCAGATTTTAATGGATCACTTAATAAAAATTGCACCCTATATTTGTTAACTACGACAATTTAGTACATCAACGCCATCTATCGGATATTGACATCTTATAAATTTTCTCATTACCTATACAAGCATTTACTCAATTTTAAATTTAAATACTCCGTTAACAAACAAAGGAAATATGAATACCTTTACATACATTTCCTTTCTAACATTCCTGGTAATATAACGAAGGGCACTCATTGATAACTCAACTTTACGTTTGTTGTATAATTATTTGCTTTATTTAGCTTTGTAATAACTAACAATTATTTAATATAAGCTAAAGCTTTGACTCATCTTTAAATTTTAATCATCAGCTGACAAATAAAGGAAATATGAAGGATTCAAGAAAACGTAAATATCTTCCTCATATCTCAATATGCCCAAATTGACATCTCAGAAATATTATTTTCCTACATTAGCTTAAATTGACCCTAATAACAAGAAAGAACTGTCTTTCATTTAAAATTACATTGTGCTGAGACAGTCAAATGGACATATTAGTGATGGGACGATTCCAAAAAAAAAAAATCCCAATCCCGATTCCAATGTGATTATAGTAAATATTCCAGATGCCAATTCCGTTTCTTTAAGATTTCAAATAATAGTTAAGAAACAGGATTATATATGTATATATATTTTTTTTTTTTTTTTTTTTTTGGGGGGTTTTGTAAAAAAATTTTAAAAAATTTAAAAAATATCTAAAAATATAATGGGATATTTAAAAAAAATTCTAAAATCCACAACTGTTCACCAAAAATTTAATTTTTTGGAAAAAAAAATCAAAACCCATGGCTATTCTCAAAAAATAAAATTTTTTGGGAAAAATTTTAAAAATAAAATTACTAATATAAAATTTTTTGAAAAAAAAATCCAATAATAAATTTTTTTAAGAAAAATTTCAAAAATGCATAGTTATTCACAGAAAATTAATTATTTTTACTACAAAATTTGAAAAATTTTGTAGTAAAAAGTAAAATTTCTCAATTTGGGGGAAAGAGGCTATTTTTTCCCTTAACTTGGAAAAGTAATAAATAGTTAAATACCAATAATAAATAAGAATCAAAATAGGAAATTAACATTATTTTCCCGATTCCAGAAAAAACACTCGATTATCTCATTCTTAATTCGTTCGAATGAATCGTCCCTCCACTAGTACATATAATTGAAATATAAAATAATACTTATTCCGTGTAGGAACATGATGATGACATGAGGTTAGTGACACATGATATGTATGTAGATATAACATATATATATATATATATAAGGACGGAATCATCTCATAGTAGATACGCAGTTGTAACCTTAGTAGTTGCACAAATTTTCACAAAAGATTCGATTGAATGAGAGTTGATATTCATTTCATAAATTATTATTTTTATCTTTATCAAGGACTATTATTATGAATGACGTTGACACACAAACAGAAAAATGAAAATACAATACTTTTGTTCATAAAAGTGAAAACAATCATTTAGAAATCTATTTTTATTTATTTTTTTCATCTCTACATTTAATATTATTATACAATTATTCATTTCCAGTTCCACATTTATCTAGCGATCCGTTTGCGGAAGTCCAGAGTGTTTGTAATAAATAAGCAACCAAGGAAACCTTGTGAAAAACATCATTTGAAGTCACATACAAGCAATAGGCCTAGGACATTTAAAATGTCTATGTTGCAAATCATGGATGTTATGTTTCAAGACATTTTTCCTGACATTTAATGTATCAAGATTACGTCTTATTTCTTTCTTAGAAGATTATTAATCATTATTTTTTTAATGTACAGAGTCCTCCATAATTCCGAATCCGAATTAAAGGCTTTTAACTCTCCTATTAGTTATCTGAGTGAACTAAAGACAGACGCTATTGGAAGGAATAGAGTCTGCCATTTTCAAAAGTGCATTATTTTTAAAAATCAAACGAAAAATAAGTAGATTTTTTTTACTGAAAACTACATGAAGTGTTCTCAATTTGTGGCCAGCACCTACTTATATCTTCTCTGACTTTGTCACACGCCTCCTTGATCCTAAATGTCTCCAAGATAGTATCCTAGATCCTGCTAATATATCGCCCTTGAGAGCTGGAATGTGTGTGTGCCTCCTTGCTTGAGGGTATCGCCACTCCCATCTTGCACTCAGTCTTGTTACGATTGAACTAGAGAACCCTGATGATATTATTAATGCTTTTCAGAGGGTACCCGATAGGTTGACAATCTGGTTTGCCATCCTCATGTATGGCCGGGGTGACTACACGGTTAGCCCAGAGTTTGGTTTTGTTGCTGTTGGGGGTCACAGTTACCATACTAAAAATGACCAAAATCACTAAAATGCTTGCGTGATTTTCATCATAAAGAGACCTGCTTAAGGTCATTTGAAAGATAATTGTTTTATTTTTAAATTAATTATACTTAAATTTGCATAACATAGTTTTTTTTGTTACCAGATACAGCCATGGAGCGCTTTTGGTTGCCGAATTTGATCTGTCCTAGCTCAGTAATGTTGTGTTACAGTTGTTTTTGTTTTTTTGTAAAGTATTTTAGAACAGTTGCTTATGTGCGAGGTTCAGGATTCCATATTCAATACTACCTTCACAAAAATAAACTATGGTGAACTCTATATATGTCACATAGAAGTTGCAATTTTGTACAGATTATATTGTAACATGTACGAAGAAATTGTACTAGCTGCAATAGAAAAAGCGAAGAATAATTTTATATCAAGTTCTTGTGTGAGCATCATGCAAAAATTGAAGAAACCCTGGATGTTTAACAAATACTCCTTTGATCAAAAATATAACTTTGTTTTCCAATTTCGAATTCAATTCTCAGAAATTTTTTTATGTAACAGTGGCGTTCTCAGGATTGTATTATTATTATTTTTTTAGGGCTGGGGGACTTTGTTTTTGTAATTAATTTTTTTTGGAAAAAAGTTTAAAATATTAAACTTTTTGGAAAAAAATTCCAAAAATTCTCAAAAATTTCAAAAAAAAAATTTCAAATATTAAATTTTGGGGGAAAAACTTCAAAAATCTATAAATATTAACATAAATTATAATTGAAAAAAAAAATCGGGAAAAAAGTTTAAAATATTATAAAAAAAAAAAAAATTCAAATATTTAATTTGTGAGGAAAAAATTCAAAAATCCGTTGCTATTCACAAAAAAATTAAACTTTTCTGAAAAAAAATCAAATTTTTAATTGTTGACTCTGCTGCATAATTTGACCGAATGACCTTATTTTTAAGAGAAAGAAAATAAATCTTTCATAAAAAAAAATTATTCCCCATTTTTACGTATTTTTTTTTTTTTTGGGGCAAAACAAGAATCATTTTGCATTGTTAGTTTGTTTTTGACGGATAAAAAGGTTACACGTCCTTTGGTGTGATCCGGAATTTTCTACTATTGAAAAATATGGAAAGAAAAAAAAATAATTTAGGAGAAAGTTCTTTAAAATACTTTTAAAAGATTGTGTCGTTTTTTTTTTTCTAAAATAGTAATGTATTACAAAATGCTAAATTTATAAGAATAAACAATCTTGCAAAAAAGTTTTAAAGAATTTTCCACTAAATTATTTTTTCTTTTAATTTCTTAATGACAAAAAAACTGCAAAGCAGAAACAAACTAACAATTTAAACGTCTTGGACATATATTTGTGTTTCATTATAATAAAGAATTATATATTAAAACGGAATTTGGAATTAACAAATAGCTATATCTTTTTGATCAAACCTCATATGTGATGTAACTTTTGATCCTTTCATGAAAATTACTAATTGGTAAGTATTCTGTGTTACATAATAAAGTTCAACTGCCCACAATTATTACGAAAGTAAATAATTTTAATAGAACAAAATCAAATGATAGCATCAATTAGTCGTAAAATAGTTTGTAATTAGAATGACTCATGTGGTAATGAAATTTTTATGAAAACGAACTTGTACAATGTGTTTATACCAGCTGCAACTCGTATATAACATATATACAATGTTTTGAATGAAATGACTGAGAATGACTCGCATATTTACTCCTTTAAAGAAACTAAAAGTAGAAACATATCTACATATCTGTACATAAGGAAGAGGAAAGTCTACAACGTGTGAAATGTATTGTATATGTTTATGCAAGTCATCAATTTTGCAACTTTATTAGTTATTTAATCAATTTATACTTGAAGATATTTCATTAGCTAATTGTTTTTGTGGGCCATGAAGCAATATTTACTACTTGTGTTGACTTTTGGTTTGAAAATCTTGGACCGCTAGGATTTTTAGTTGATCGTTCTCATTTGGCCCTTTAAAGAAGTTTGGTATGGACTTGTCCCAAAAAAATTTGGTCTAGATCGGTCTCACAAAAAATATATCTAAACCAGTTTCATTTAAAATTTGGTATAGACTAATTTTTTAGACGAACTTTTGATGACGTCAGTGGTGTTTCAAAATTATTCACATTGACCTACAATGACCTCCTATGAACTAAAATAAATTGTATAAATCATATTTGTACAACTCAAAAATCAGATTAGGGGAGAAAATGGATACCTAAATTGAGGCCCAAAAAAAAGGTCAACAATTTGAAAACGATTATATATCCATTTTCGGCCTGAGATCGCAGTCTGGAACGAAATATAAACTACTCCAGGATTAGTATTAGGTTTTCAGGGGCATCTGCAGGGGTGGTCTGGAGGGTTTTGTAGCCCCCCCCCCCAAAAAAAAAAAAGATTATAAGTTATATATATAATAATATTAACCTTACGGATGACCTTGATTTTATGGGAAATTGAGTCCACCACTCCAAGTCTCTTTAGTGTAAACAATTGAACCCTACACATTGTACATATCGTGGACTCCTCTTTCTACCTTTTACATAAGGTCTTGCTAACAGTAAAAGTAACCCTGACTACTTGAGTATGCTTGAATTCTAAACAATATTTAATTTCAAACACCTCATTGCAATATCGAGTGTATCGGTTATAGTTATACTCGGTCAAGGTATTAAACTCAGTTGCACTTTGCTTGTAATTTTGAACTGAATTGTTCGTAATTAAATGTAGTATGGAATCCAAATATTTAAGCTAGTCATTAACTATTATATGTAACCTATTAATTAGTCATTGCCAATAACCGTCAAAGTTCAAAATGTATACTACTCTTTTATAAATTGGTATTTGAAAGGGGGTGGATATTTTGATAGTCTCATTTCATATAATAACTATTATGTATTAAGCATTGTATGATAAGTTTAATGAATTTATTATTAGATATAAGTAATCAAAACTTTTATAAAGGTTGAATGAAAACATAGGGCCCAAACCCATCATCGTGAGTATTATGTAATCTTTGAATATATCAATCTTGAATTTAGAAATACTTATAAATTCCCTCGTCTTCGGGGGAAGTTCTCTCAGTTGTCTGTAAAAATCCCTTTCCAATTTATGAATAAGCCATATTAACTAGGTTGATAATTTTGGTAAGAATACAAAAGTCTGCGAGGAGATGAGAAGAAATACTTATGGCATCATTGATTAAATAATATACATCTTCTTCTATCAATCAAGAACGTTATCATTCCCGCCTTTATTATTCAATGTTAATATAATACTAGATGCTGATAGTCGATAGAGAATTGAATAAAATGCCTAAAATAACGTCGCCTTCTGTCTGGATTTCTGAAATGGAGGCCTAGGAATTTGGAAAATATTTACTGGATGAGAAACAGATGACTTGTCGGATTTATCGATATATATATGTATACCTTTAGTCCCTTGCCTAGAATTACACGCCACTCATTATCCTCATCTCATAACAAGAGTATGGATATTCATCTATAAAATCAAGCTAACGATGAATACATCAAGTCAGACTTTAACTTTGATCTCACAAAGATGTTTATTGCATGTAATATAACCTTATCCATTGCTAATCATCCTACGTTCAAAAAATGTATGGAGAAATACACGGGTAAATTCTTCCCTTTCGGAGAAACCATCATTAATTAATGGAGGATGTTGGTAATGATGTCATTTATAGAAATATCCCCATTGTAAATTGTGAAGTTAAGATAATTTTCAGCATTTTTAGAGTCATCCACACCAAATTATGAAATGGAACTCTGAATTTTGTACCATCTAACAGTAGGTATTCATTTTTTTTAAATCTAATCATAAAATATGATTCTATTTTAGCCAAAATTATCAAGAATTATGATACACAACTCATTAAATGAAAAAAAAAGTGCTTAAATGGTCACAACAACAAAGTAGCTTTGGATGGTTTGCAACTAGTTTGTCTGAGACTATTTTCTTCGCTTAAAGACTTGGGTATGATCATTAGGTTTCCCAATATTACGTAGTCAATAAATATTACTTTTTTATCACTTAAGGATTAGCTATGGTTGATAAGCCCCAAGAAATGGTGCTCAGAAAACTCATAAAGGCAGAAACAACTGCTTAAATGGTCACAACAATGGGGGTAGTTACATTGGGTGTAGCATTATAATTAGCAATTGTGCGTATCCTTCATGATAATAGTATGTTGTTATATAAGCATACCTAAATAACGGGGGGAAATCTTTTTTGATGCTCTTAATAAGGAGTAATATCGCCGGACATTACTACATAATTAGCTTTTGCTCTAAATCTTTACGATGGATTTAATTCTAACATTTTTTTATTAGTATATTTATTGTCTAATTTTATGATTTTGACATTTACTTTATTATTAATAATTATTTAGATCTCATCCGTTGAGATATATCTATCATGTGCACAATTGTATATAGCAACATCCACATTAGGAAAAAGGGCGATGATCTTTTTGATTAAACTCCACGTCTGGCTTGTGTTTAGCAACTTAAATATATATACAACTAGTTATAACATATTTAACTGAATTCCGATGTCAGAACAAGAAAATATTATTTGGATCAATCTATTATTTCAATATTCTGTATTTATAATTTATTGTTATTATTAGTTATATGATTCTAATTGTTTAATTTTGTATATTTAACATAAATGTATGATGGTTTATTTTTTAGTATGTAGATTATATTTAATTTAAGCCTTCTATTTTAAACTTGAAACTTCAAATATATTTCGAAATACTCTTACTTTGTCGTTTTATTAGTTATTATTCTGAGAATATGGTTCATAATGAATTACAATTTCGTGGAGTTTGACGTTTTCAAATCTACTCTAACAGACTGTAATTATACGTAGTATATCTTCATTAAACATTTTGCTTCAACATTTATGGCAGTAAAAGCGAAGGGAAAATATTGTAAAATTATATCTAAACATATATATTACTATTTAATTACACCTTTTTTTAAATGTACCAAAAGAAGGTGGGAATTCATCATTCAGAGTAAGAGATAACAACACGACTATCTATTAAAGAATGAAAAAAATACTCCCTACAGTGTTTCTTTTTTTAATCTCAAACTGATATTTTTTTCGACGTTTTAGTCATCCTTGCGTATATGTATCGTTAAGGCAAAGTTCATCGACGATTAATAACTCCTAGTAATGCCGGATACTTTCAACATTAGGCAGTACGAAACTATTGTTCTTTTTTTTTTTTTTTTTTTTTGTACATATTATGTCTCGTATTGTTCAAATAACCATACCATTAAAATTACGCACTGTCTTTTTCTTTATCAGATGGTAAACTTGAAAATCACAAAGGTATCAAATACTCATTTAATCCATTGCATATTAAACCTTTTTACAATCAATTAAGCATCCGATGCATAGCTACAAAAGGGATATGTGTTATGACGCGCTAAGCTTCACACAGGCTCGTTGCTGCATTGTTATTTTTTTTTAGATCAAGTAGTCACGGTGTTCAAAAATATTAAGCGCACTCTCAAAAATGAGTTCTCCACAGACTAATATAGATATTAAATACGAGGTTTCTTGAAAAATTTTCATAGGGGCAAGGCCCCCAACAAATTTCGATGGATAAGCCGTAATATATGTACACTCTATTTGTATGTATACCAAGTCATGGTTATTTATCGCTTATTCAGAGCATTCATACATTGAAGATATAAATATGGATTTACGTCAAGAATCAATTTTTGAAGTCTCATAAAATAAATTATAATTTATGAGAATAAATTTATTTTATGAGTGTACTATGTCGGAATGTGAAACCCTAGTTCTAATCAATAAATATTAAATATAGTATAAAAAAGTCGTTTTATCAAAGTGGAGAGGAAAGGGAGCATTAATTTGGAGGCAATCCTTTTATACACAATTATAGATGCACACTTCAGAGATCCTTACATCAGGGCGGCGTCTGTAGGATTTGTTTTTTATGACCTTTTTTAGAAAGTAAATAATTCAAAAGGTTTTTCATCCTCTGTTTTCTCATGAAAATTTTTCTTCCAGAGCGATTATTTTTCAAAAATTCCTTGATTTTGGAAGGCTGCATTCCTTCCAGCCACCCTTTCCTGCACACGCCCCTGTACATATTTATCCTTTTGAATTAAAAGGGCTGCAACTTCTAGGGAATTTAATTTCTTGTAGTGATAAATTATATATTATTCCATTCACTTGTATCTTGACTCTTTTTTAAATTGTTTGAACCAATAATATCGTAGCAATTAAGAATATGACTACTCACAAAACCTTATAGGGTAAAAATACCTTTTACCTGGAGTCGCCTGGTAATTCTGATTTATCAATGATTTAGATGGATTTTTTTAAACGGAACATTCGAATATATGTACGTGCACCCATTGTTCCAATGAATGCGTAATGTAAGCTGATTTTGAGAGTGAGTAAACGTAAGGATTTTTAGAGGGAGCTCTGCTTCTGATAGATAATCATAGGAAATAAAGTCAACGTACTTATATCAAAAAAAAAATAATGATAATAATCCGGTATATACGTACTCTTAACTATGGGCAAATACGCATATAAACTTGAAAATCTTACAACCTTAAAAAAGTACAACAAATAGCATTAATTCCCCCAGCAAATGCCTATATTAAATCATGCCGATGCAATGACAGCACCCTCAAAACTTTACCACTCCATATATTCTGTATGTTTCCGATGTGACAACACACTTTGATCATGATTCATAAGAGCTGTTTATGATCCAGGGGCGTGCGCAGGATTATATATATATATTTTATTTTTTTGAGGTGGGGGGGAAGAAAACACAAAAAATAAAAATATTTAATTTTTTCGAAAAAATGTAAAATAAGCCATAGCTATTCACATAAAATTAAGTTTTTTGGAAAAAAAAATTAAAAATTAAATTTTTTGTAAACTTTGATAATTGGGAGGGACTGCAGCCTCTCTATCCCGGCTCTTTGGGGCGCCTCTGTAACCAGAGAGGCAACTCTTTGGGATATATCCCAAGATCATGGGATATTGACGTTAGCTTAGGAATTATTTGTATCAAAACGTGAAAATCTTGAGATTTTATAAATGCAACAATAATTGATTACTTTCGTTTGATGATACTGATTATATTTTCAAACTTTGATCATCTAAAGCGTTATAAGTCGTTTTCAATTCATTCTTATTTCATCCGATTTTAAGTGCGTCTAAACATTATATTAGAAGGAATAGTGGAACATGTTCGAACTGGAAGGGCCTCATATATCCTTATAACCAAAGCATGGTTGTTTATCAATTATACAAAGATAGGCTTAAAACTCATAAATAAAATCCTTTTACAGACTTATTAGCAGATATTATTGAGGAATATGAAGTACAACTGATTCAAGGTGAATGTCAAACTATATTGATATTCTGTAAACAATTATTATTTCCTTGGGTTTCATTGTCGATTCTTGGGATTTCTAGTAGGTAATCTTGGGATATTATAAAATTATGAACCAAATGATTCTAGGAATAATGTATGTTTAAAGCTTATCAGATTAATTTGTGGGAATTTATTTTCTAATAACTACCATTTATGAATTCACTCATTGATATATGAGAAAATTCTTTATTGATTGACCAAGGTCGTCTACTATGAATTTAATAATTAGTTAATCAATACTTTGATCCATTTATAAAGTCATAAATACGAGAAAGAAAATCAATAAAACTTAAGTAATTAATTATTATAATTCAAAAATAAATAAAATTTTATTCCTACTCATAGTTTGTGTTGAGAACTCTAGCCTTCCAAGCTTCCCTCAATCATCCTCATCTGCAAATAATGGCAAACTTGTAACTTTAAAACAAAAAATAATTAGGCATAATGAAAGTTTAAGAATTAAGCCTCCAGATTTAATACATTAACTACTATTAATGTAAGTATGAATTTGTGAATTACAAGACTATTCAACCAAGAATAATTTATGTAAATTAAGAAAAATAATTTTTTTGCTAGATTGGAGAATAGTGATATCACACATTCATGATTAACAAGGAATAGCCAGGATATTTAGAGACATAGTAGATAGGTACTATAATAAGCCTTAGTTATGGAATTATTGATACGTTAAAGTCTATCAACGTCATTTTTTTTTTTTTTTTTTTTTGTACCACTTGAATCAAAGATCCTTCGTTTTTTATAAACCGTATACATAATTTGTATTTAGGTACATTTTTCGTTGATAATTCATCCGTGGTATGTAATAAGTTTTTTGCTTGAAAAAATAATCATTAAGATTAAAATTGTGAGGAAGACCAATCTCAGGTAAAATTTGTGTATTAAAACTTTAGAAATGTCAAGCACAATATTTTCACCGGATATTTTAATGTTATTAATTTTTGTACACATCACAAAAAAATGACTCATTTGGGGAAAAGACAAATACCATATTTATTCCAGGTTTATTAAGAGTTCTAGAAATCTAAATAAGTAGTACTTGTTACGAACATAGACAATTTTTAATTTGAGTAGTAAAAAATACTGTTGCTACACTTATTCTACCTATTATATAAGAACAGCCGCTGGGTGTAAGGAAAATGGGGATTTTAAATTCTTTTGATTCGCAAAGTTTTATAATTAACCAGACTGCGATTTAAACAATGTACTTAAATTTTTATTCGTAGGCTAAAGTTTCTTTGTACCAAATTAGTTCGGTCAGACTGATCTAAGATTTCCTTACAAAAACCCAATCAGTCTTTCAAAACAAATCTGTCAATTTATATATATTTTATTGTGAAAATTTGAGGGTCCTTCAAAGAGTATTTAAGAGCAATTTGTTGATAGAAATGGATGATAATTCGTCGATGAATAGAAATTTAATCCAGATTCTCCCTTTTGAAAAAAAAAACATTCTAGCTTGATTTTTGTCAATTTTAGTTATTATGGATATTAAAAAAATCCAGGTAACAGGATTTGGGTGAAATGTGTGTGCATTTATTTTGAGATACCATCAAATGGAAGTTGAAGCTGAGCATGTAAGCCCTGCAAATAGATTTCAAAAATAAATCTACAAGAGAGTTTTGTCTCGTTGCATCTTGTCCTCAATTGTTTATATATCAGTTATTATCAATGTAACTATAAATGGACCGGCGCATGTGTTTCTCCTCAGTGATCAATTATAAACGGGGAAAGCCTTGTAACTAAAAGTTGCAGCTCTCTCTCTTCCTCTCTCACTCTCTCTTTCTAACGAAATACTCCCTTCTCTTTCTTTTCTTTCTTCCCCACCACCAGGACCGACCAACAGCACCTTCTCTTGGGGAAGCAGCAGGTCTGCGGAAGAAGAAGTTTTCCCAAATCCTTTCTTAACATACATAACTATATTATACACATTATAATAGAGGGAAAGGGGACTACGTACTGCTGAGAAGTAGTTGATTCATTAGAGTCTGCTGTTGAAGAGTTAGAAAAACACCGTCAAAAGTCTTCTCCACATTCATTCCTGTCTAGAAAAATAAGGTATAGTTCATTTTCTTCTACACTGATTTTTTGTTACTGGGCATAAATAATCCCCTATAAAACACAACTTTATTCAACTAATCATTCAAAAATTGCATGCATCAATCAATAATGGGTGCGCCCCGTTAGTACTGGGTTTTTATTTTATTGTTCTCTTCCTCTTCAAAAACTTGGATTTTCTTCTCAAAATCCTTATAAACGCAACTAATAATAAAACATATTTTATTATTATCTTTTAAATATTTTGGCCGTCAACACACAAACAAATAAATTGAGTCTGGCCTACATTTGTACTCTTCCACAAATTTTCGTTAATTTCTATCAAGAAATTATTCTTATTTCCCCTTTGGGTGTGTCACAAATTGCATTAAAGGTAACCGAAATAGTCCATCACAATAAAAAATGATAAATAGATCGATTTTATTTGAAAGGGCATATCGGGCCCAATATAAGTCTCATAAACCAAATAAAAGTTTTAAACTATAGTTAAAATTCTTCATTATCTTAACTCATCCCGCAAATTTGAATACAAGACCTATAATTGACTCGAATATGTATATGAAATATTAAACAATTAAATTGGAATTTTCTTAATTTTTGTTCCAGATTGTTTTTATGTTGATGGGCAAATTATATTTGGTAGGGTCCCCATTTTTTGATTCCCTAAAAAAGATGATCCAAATCTAAAATCTCCGTTACTCCCTCCCCACCTCCCTTATAAATTCATAAAATGTCTGTTTTTGTGAGGGACAAATCTGGTATCTGACAAATACATAGATTTAAATTGTAAAGTAATTAAGAATATAGTCCAAAATACTTTTTCTTAAAGAAAGATACACATTATATTTTCAAAACAAAGCAAAAAACCAAGGATTTGTATTCTTAAATTTATTCATTTGAAAATATGAAGCCCATTTTTTGATCATTCTCATTCTAAACTAATCCATGTGCAGCTGTCGGGCTAAACAAGGAGAAGGATAAAATTGTGAAAGTAATCAATGTAAAAATCAAGTTATAAATTTGTGATTCTTGATTATTAAATATCAAAGAAAATATATTTTTTTTAATACAATTCTTTGATTTTGCATTTTTATATTATATATATTTTTTATACACTATCTACAAAAAAAAACTGGACATTTCTATTAAAGCCCCTGTACCGGATGTAAAAAGAGAACAATTCCTGCTTTCCTTAACCTCAATTGGGGAGTCAAAGTCGATTCCATATACATACATAGAAAAACCCCATGAGGGCTGACTAATATTATATACTTTAACAAATTAATTTATGTATAAATATGTAAACCTTGTATATATATTAGTTATATAATAATGTAAGGTCTTTGCAGAGTACTAAGTTGCATTTATGTCCAGTCAACACTAAAGCAAACTATGAATTTTCTCAAAATTGAATCTCGTAAAATTTCTTATTGGATTGAGACTATGTGCTCCTGATTGTTTTTACCTCAAAAAGCTTGAAAATGGCCTAAATTATAACACAAAATTTATGCTTAAGATGTGGTATATCTTCATTTTACAACAAAACTATAATTTTTAGCATTGTGAAGTAAAATGAGAAATTTTTTTTAATAATTATATGTCATTTTCTCCGAATCAGAAAATGACAGAGAAATAACTAAAACATTTTTGAATTTGGATACATGCATCTACAAACTTAATTTTCTGCTGATTTTCTCTTATTCAAATCTTTCAATGAGAAAAATAACACCAAGTCGTGTAAATATTGTAAAAACTTATTTTTCAAAATAACTGTTGACCGCAAAAGAAAGACATTTTAGGCCATACTGGTGGTTTTCATGCTTCTCAAGCAAAAATAAATATGAATTCGCAATCTTCTCAATCCAAAGGCAAAAAGGTTTTTTTGACAAGTAATATCATCATAATATGTATTTTACAATCTGATATCCTAATTCTATTAATAAACAATTCTGATCGTTCCTTCGGACACACTGCAAATTACACTTAAAGGTCGCCAAAATAACCTTCCATAATTTAAAAAAAATTAAACGATAGATTCTAATTGAAAAGGCCCATATTGAGGCCTAATTTAAAGTCTCATAAATCAAATAATTTTTTTAAACTATAGTTAATACATTATTGGGATATTTGCCTCCATCGGGAAATAATGAATATTAAGCCAAAAATGACTGAAATATGAGTTTTTTATGAAAGAAAAATGATCAATTGAAGTATTTTGTTTTCTTGATATTTTTGCAAGATTGTTTTTATGTTGATGCACCAAATTTGATATAGGTTTAGTTTATCATTGTATAAAGTACGTTTCATTAGGCCTCTTCAAATTTGACGGGCTTATATTTTTATTATTGACGTTTTGGAAAAACGCTGCTAAATTTATATTATTATATCCTTGTTTTAATTGAGGATTCTCAGAGATTGATGCTTTAGCTGAAGAAGGGATTTGTGTAAGGAAAAAACTAAGTTTAGCAATTAATAACAGGAAAACAGTTGTTGCAAGTGCTTTTTTTTTTTCTTTTTTTTTCCGTTCATTATTTGCTAGGTCTCCTTGTTGTTAACTTATCTCTCTGAAGTAAACATTCTCACATATCTCTGGTGTAAATTAAATTAAAAATGCATAGTAAAATAAATATATCTAAATTTAAATATAATTATACTATTTTCTCTGCACTAATGCTATTTTAAATATAGAAGGTTCTCCTCGTTATAGTAGTAATTCATTTTCAAAATCATATATTAACAAAGGTTTTAATTTCATAGTTCTATATGTCTCACTCCTGTCTTCTTTTTGCAGTCTTAAAAAATCCCACCTCTCCGGCTATCTCATTGAAAGGGGTACCAAATGAAAGCTAATAAAATTTTCTTTAATATAATTGTAAAACTTGCAAAAATTTCAACTAATTAGTTGTGTCTTTGAAAAACGTCAACAATAAAGCTCTTAAGACAAGCATAGCCAAAGACCAAAATCTAAGCAACTGGTCTATTTAGTTAGTTTAGACTATGAAAATGGGCATATTATTAGTTTACATATGTTTGATAAAATAATTGTAATTTTAACTAGGTTTTTTGAATAGAAAGGTTTAAATTAAATCTTAAACATACGTGCCTGGAAATATAAATTAAAAAGATTTCAATATATAGACAGACACCTTGGTTGCCTATAGATCTGTACAACATTTTTCCTACTTTTATCATCTTGATTGCTCATATCATTTTAATGCAGATACGAGTCATTTTCTGCATTAAACAAATTACAAAGAGTAATTTCACTCAAAGAGAGTGTATGAAGTCATGTATTTATATAATACGTTGTGTTCATGTCGTGAGGATTTGTAAAAAGTTTTAACCCAAAAAATGTCATGAAGAATTTTAAATAAAAAAGGTACAGCTTACTCGTCACGAGATAATGGAATATTCCAAGAGTAATCAATATATTAATGATGAAATTTTTGACTTTTTTTCATGAAAATCACTAATTAATTATGAGTATATTGTTGTGCATTAGATAATCATACAATGGTCCATCACATGGGCATCTCTATCTATATGAATAAAATTAAGAGTATGCCTGTATGCAACAACCCCACAAAATAGCGAGCTACGCCGCAGATACTTTCCTACTCACTTTTTTAGAGCCTTGGATACCGCTGATAGGAACTTGAGCATCATCCTGGCCATGTCAGCAATTGAACAATTTGGCTATTTCTTGAAAGCCGACTTCAGGTGGTTGACAGACGCGGAAGGTTTCCACCCTTCTCCTGGAGAGTGCATTAGGTCCTCCACGATCTTCAACCGGATGAATACATTGTAAATCGTATTTTTTCGAGGGAGCTCTGAAACCTCAATCCTCTTCTCTTACTGTGTACTCATGGTGAAGACTAGAACAATGTCTTTCTTATGAATGGACAGCAAATTTTATGTTCTACAACATTGTTTATCGGAACATTGTAAGAAATGACTCTTAACCTCCCAAAAATTGCATAATAGAGATGAGTAAATAACAATGGTTGGCCCAAATTTTTTTCCTTCTTTCTAAAGCTGTTCTTAATATTATTTTATCCTTCAGGAGATAATGTCTAAGTATTGAGTAACTACGTGTGAGTGTGCACATAAACAGCAGTGAGTAATACTGAGGATTCTCTTGGTTATTAATTTTGCATATTTATAAAACAAAGTTTGTCTGTTCGACGACACCTAATAGTACAATGTACTATCCTAATATTTAAAGAAGGGGTTTTATGATATGTAAAAAATGTATTTTTGTAAAATTATTTATACAAGTTGCTCCTTGACACAGAAAGTTAGAGGTATTGGAAAAGTCCTTATATTGCCAGTCCAAGTCTTGTCCTTAAATATTGATATCGAGTCCAATTAGAGTCCCTAGAAATATAATGAGCTCATTTCAAGTCCATAGTTATTACATAGGATCCAAGGTTTTTATTGAGTTCACTATACATATACTAGCTATGAAGACCAATCGAGTTGGTGATCGTAACAATCGAGTTCAAGTAAAGACAATAACCTTTGACGATGAGATGAAGTTGATTTAAGGGTCTTGAGTCCAAATCCTCATCTCTGCAAGATATAAGAGTAACACAAAATATGCAGTGGTTAAAACAAATCAAGTTTTAAGATAAAATAATTAGTATTATTATTTGATGCAATGTTTCTTGGAGTTTCTTAAGTGTATATAATTTTTACAATGGAGTGTTTTTTGTTGTTGTTGTTTTTTACTTATTACTGCCGTAACTTTTAAAATAATTCCTCAGAGACAAAGAAATATTCTCCCCTATTGAAGTGTATATACATAATAATTTAATTTAATAGATTTTCTAATATGTGTTTTATTAACATATACATATATATAAACAAAATATTCCACCCTAAATAAATATTATATACATATGTAGTAGAGTTTCTCATTTCCCGGGAACTTTCTTTTTGAGCAGGAACCGGAAAATATACTTTAAGAAGAAAAAATAAGTATATTCTCATTTTCCTCATTTCAACATTACCAATTATAGTGTACCTTGGGCAGGCTTGAGCACTCCTAAATGTTTAAAAAGCCTATTTATAAAAGTAATAACATAACGGTGTTGAGAATGCTGAAAGCTAACAACACCCTTGGTTCACAGGTTGTCCTTTTAGATCTTTATGAATTCCATAACCTGATCCGATCCACAACAAAGAAAAACTTGAAGAGTAAGTAATGAGACGCTGATTTTTTGTGTAGCTGGGAGTTGTATAATTGTGAAATGCACAACTCCAGGAGCGTCCACCGGATTATATATTTGTGGGCTTGGTTATTGGAAATTTTTTGAAAAAAAATCCAAAAATTATTATTATTTTTTTTATAAATTTTATCTTTTAGAAAAAAAAATCAAAAATTTAATTTTTAATTTTTTTTTTTCAATTTCAAAAATGCATAGCTATTCATAAAAAATTAAATTTTTGGAATAATTTTAAAAAATTGACTTTTAAATATTATATTTTTTGGAAAAAAAATCTAAAATCCACAGCTGTTCACATAAAATTAAATTTTAGAAGAAAACAATTTCAAATATTAAAAGTTTTCGAAAAAAAGTTCAAAAATCCACAGCTTTTTTTAATTTCAATTTAATTTTTTGGAAGAAAAATTGAAGAATTAATTTTATTTTTACTTTTTGGGAGGCTACAGCTCCTCCAGCCCACCACCTGTGTACGCCCCTAAGCTCAATCCCACGGGCTAAAAGTCAACACTAGCGCATAGTATTGTGTTGGTCCCTATTTAGGACTTAAGATTGCAGTCCCGTTCGGCTCAGTCCTGTGCTAATACCAATCCTAAAACTTATAAAGTTCGGCCATTAATCGCGTTACTCAACTTTATTCCTTCTTTTTTTAAATCAATTCTAATACTAACAATCTTAAGGACCTGTCCCAAAGGCCTGCATGGACTAGTCCTAAGTCTGGACTAGACAGATTTAATATGGACTCACACATCACTAGGTATGCATAAACAATTACCTAAACCTTACATGTATTATGAAAAAATTAAATGTAGGATTGTGCAAGAAATCCTAGAGAAACAGGATCCCGAGATGCATAAATCCTATTTTATGCTGTACATTGTATATATTATCATTTATCGTTAAATCGGGCTGATGGGCTGTTATGAAAGGCTAAATACAAACGTTCATGTACATACATATATTGTATTATACATAATATTAATATTATATATAACATAGAATGGGAAAATTCTATTAAATTTAATTACTAAAACAATTATTACCCCTTAATATTTTGTTAAATTTTGTAAGTGGTTTATATCTCTATATTATTTATATACATAAGTGTAGGACGTAGATAGTCGATTTAGATATACATATATTTATATCACTAACATCAAAATGGACTGCTTGTTTTGTTTGTCAGCTGTCGATTTTTCTACTTTTCATGCTCCATTGCTCAATAATGTTTAATTTGCGATTCCGATTCTTATTTGTTACTTTCGTAGGTTATGAAAAAAAAATACACCCCTTTAAAATAAATTAATTTTGGCTTTTTAACTGAAAATTTATAATTTAAAATTTAATTTAATTTTTCCAAAAATTTAACTTTCTGTAAATATTTAAGTATTTCTTAAATTTTACGGCGAAAAATTTAATATTTGATTTTTTTTTCTTTTTTTTACAATTTTTTAGTTTTTATTATGAAAAATTCGGTTTTTGGGAATTTTCTCAAAAAAAATTAATTTTATAGGAATAGCCATATGTTTTTGAATATTATTTTTTTTAGATAATTTTTTGTGAATCGTTGTAAATTTTTTAAAGGAATTTAAAATCAAATTGTAATCTTGATTTTTTTTTTTTGCAAAAATTCAATATTTGAAGTTTAATTTTTCAATTTTTTGCAAAAAAGTCCCCTTAAAATATAATACTGTGGACGCCCTTGATAGTAAAATTGCATTTTTAACCATGATTTAAAATATTAAATAATCGGAATCCGTAATTTTTTACTAGAATTGCATCGGCATCGAGATTTTTTTTTTTGGAATCGTCCTATCACTACCATAAATGAAAAAAGTGATGCATATCTTACTTCCATATTGAATGTTTTTTCTCAATAAAGTATAATCAGGTAATACTAATTATTTGTTACTCTAAATAGTTCTTGTGCCTTGTTTACTTTCTATGTATTCTACTACGCATAAACAACAGATGTGCTACCTATAAAAATGTTTGTATGTATATACAATGTACCCTACATATTTATGTGTACTTACATCAACTTATAAAAAGTGGCCGTCAACACAAAAGCAGGCTAGAATTATTTTTCTAAAAATCTACCTTGGATTACCTTTGTATTCTTACACAAATTATCGTCGATTTCTATCAACAATATACCCTTTGAGTGTACGACAAATTACACTTGAAGTAGCAAAAATTCACTGTCACAATAAAAGAATGTGAAACAGATATATTTTATTTGAAAGGGCCCAATTCGGAGCCAATCAAGTGTCTCTTAAATCAAATAGGTTTTTAAACTATAACATAATTTCTTGGGTATCTTCGCTCATCCCCCACAAATTTGATGCAGGGGCGTCCACAGAGGGTGGACTGGAGGGGCTGTATCCCTCCCAAAAAAAAATATGGAATTTTTGTGTTTTCTTAAACAAAATTTTGCCATTCCGGCAAATTTTGGAAAAAAATTAATTTTTTTAAATATATTTTAGAAATTTGTTTCCAAGAATTTTTTTTTTTTTGAATGGCTTTGAATTTTTGAATTTCTTTTTCCAAACAAAAAATTAACTTTTTGTGAATAGTTATCAATTTATGAAATTTTTTTTCTAAAAATGTATTATTCTGTGACTGTTTATGGATTTTTTTTTTCTAAATAGTTTAATTTTTTGTGAATAACTATGGATTTTGGATATGTTATTCAAAAAATTTAATTTTGGGATATTTTTTCAAAAAAATCCCAAAATCAAACCCCACCCCCTCACCCTAAAACATATATATATATAAACCTGCTATAATATGTCTAGGAAATATTTGGATACATCAATATGCTTATATGAAGTTAAAAATCAAAAATTGGGATTTTCTCTTATTTTTTTGTTCAAGATGGTTTTATGTTGACGTACTACATACTATACAGTTAATTTATATTCTAGTATACTGTATATATATTGTATATGCAAATTAATTATATAGACTAATTAGTCTTGCAACATTTAACTTATTGTTTTAGTCTTATTTCCAGCCTCTAAAGTCAAAAAGTATCATGCTTCAATACATAAAAGAATAAAGGTATGATTATATATGTTATCCTTTTTTTTTTAAAAGTTGAATTGCCCTCAAAAGAGTCTTTGGCAGCTTCGGGGTAAGATTTACTGCCCTAACCCTTTGAATACGATCCTTGAGGTCGGGCCTATCTTCCAGGCTCTTTCTAACTCGGTAGATAGTGTGGCGGTTGGCCCTTAGCTGCTCGATGATGTCTGACCTGTCATGTTTGGCATGGATCAAAGTTGCAATCCCCAACCTATTTTTTCCATCTTTGTCCAAAAGTGAGATACATTTCTTTGCAATATCTTGTTTGAAAGATAATAACAATAGCTTTCTATTATCGTTTGCAAATTTATAGTTAAAATTCTCTGCACCTCTCAAAATATAGTTAAAGAAGTGATACAAGCCTTATTCACTACGAGGTATTTGTATAGATATTATCTTTGCTTCCATCATTCTAAGAGATTTGGGACTTGCTTACTTGTCTACAGTGCTTCTGATCCACCCTCCCCCTCAGAGTTTTGATCATTCCTCACACAATTACCTTTATTGTATCTCACAACCTTTTCTTTCAAAAGAAATAGAAAAAAAAGGTCCAAAATCAGTTGCTACATAGTTAGCCAACTCCTCCCAACCATGGAAGGATTATTAAATAGTTACAATTAACTTAAATTTCAAAGTATTTATTATTTACTATCTCATCCCAGAATTTCTGGGATCTCAAAATTGAATAACTAGTGTCATAGGATCTTGATGTAGGACACTTTCCCGGGACACAAAAATGCTTAGTAATCGTATCTATGTCATGAAATCAATAAAACGTCTACTTGTATTTATTATAGATTAAAAAAGTAAGTTTCAAGGCATTCTAATTAGGACATAATTTGAAATATACGGTAGAGTGACAGTCATTTTACGAGTAATATGTACATTGTATACATATATAGAATGAACTATTTATGAAACCTTATACAAAGCCATTTTTTTTTTCAAGTAAAAGCTGAGTTATAAAAGTGTTCCTTGCTCCCCATATCATAATAATAACTAATAAATAATATTTCAAAGAAATCAAATATTAATATATAATCTATTACATACATACATGAATTCATGACTTGGAAATGACTCTACCGTACAAACATGTATCAGAACATGACTTCCCTTGTAGTATGTACAACACTGAAAGAAAGAAAATGGTATAAACAAATAGACCGGAAGAGTTAATTAATATTGAAAGGTTCATAAAGTCAGTTAATTACTCTCTCTCTCTCTCTCTCTATTTTACTTCTCTAAAGCCTCAAGTCCAATCCTGTGGTTTTCGTTCCATCCTATCTAAAAACAATTCATATATTGAACCTACCTAAAAATAGGCACATATCACTAATATACCTGTCCTTTATGCTCTTTTGAAGACCACCTTATCCTAGAACATGGAAGTAGTTGGCAGTGAGGCCATGTGAACCCCCAATATTGACCCTCACTCCCAGATCATAGGTAAAATAGAAAGCGTACACCGAGCAAAAGCAAGGAATTTGTTTTGAAGCCGAAAATTACTTGACCAAAACAATAAAAAATATAGTTATTTATCAATCAATCGCTCCAAATCTTGTATGGAATCATCCTATACTTCTATAAAAACTGAAGAGATCCACAAAGAAAATTATAAATAAATACATTGAGGATCGAACATAAAAATATTTGAAGAGCCCTCTATGTTGTTAAAATACCTATTTATTACTAGTACATACAATTTGAATGTTTTGGTCAACTATCACGAAGTCAACTTCTTATTCAAATCATTACTCTATGTTTTTTTATCTCTATTTCCAAGATTGACAACGTTTTTATGCCCTTGAATCAGGGCCGTTGACACAGGAGTGGATATTTCAGTGAGGAAAAAAATAATGCGGCAGTAGAAACATTTTTATTCACTGCAAAAAAAAATTAAGAAAATTCCTAGCGTCAACTCTGCCTTGAATACACTCCCTACAGTATAAAGATCATATCTAAGCCCCCTCCAAATCCAAGACTATGAAAGATCATGATCAAGACCACGGTGTTACTCCCCTTATATAAAAATTTATACTGTATTTTTTTGTCAACTGCAATTTTTTACTTCTTCTCCCCCATTTCAGTGTTATGAACGTCGATTGGTTGAATTCCAATTATCTCTTGTTAAGTAGTGAACAATTAACTTGTATGAAATAAGACCTTAAACAAGTGCAAGACTTTTTATAGCTGCAAACAGAACAGTGTTTATTTTGATTTTTCAAAGCTGTTACCATTATTTTTTTAACCTTGACAAGGGGAGCATCTAAGTATAAAATAATCACTAGTTTGTGAAAGACAAAAAGTAAGCCTGAGGATTTATCGGTGGTTCCAACAGTTGGACTCAGAGAAGAATTGAGGATCGACATCGCAATAATTCCTGTCTATAGCCTTGCTAGATATAGAGAGGGATTTGTGTTTATTTCTTCATCTCACAGCTGCTCGCAGCTAGTTTAATGAAATAGCTGCTCTCCTCTCAAGGATTCTTCAAATTGTTGAGATTACCCTCTTGATTTCTGGTTGTTGTTGTTTTGTTTTTTTCAGCAAACCAGGAGATCATATTTTGTATAAACTCTAATGGTTGGTATCTAGGTATTTGATCTTTTTCCAACGTCCAGGAACAACGCACCTTTGTGATCTCATTGTACTGAAATTTTTTATAATTAAGTAAATTATAATTATAATAGAATGGAATAATGAAGAAAAAACATTTTACCTCTACTTTGTGGTTAAGCTATTTATGTACTTATTTGCTAATTGTCTATTTTTAAAAGATAAATAAAAAAAATATATTCGTTTGTCATGATGAAAGATTTGTTTTTCCCCTTTGCACATTCATTAATTTACATGATATTGCGGACATCACACAACCTTCATATTTTATGACCATGGTCTTTTAGTGGCCATTCTTTATACATATCACATATTATGAAGATTGTTTATTTATATTAATGTACAAGGTGGTAGTCGTCTAGAATTAGAGTAATGAAATTAAGAGTTAAGACTGCAGTCCCATCCAGTTCAGTCTCAGTCCGGTCCAGTTCAGTTCTGCATATAAGTTCTAAAACAGATCAAGTACGGTCCATGATGACATTCCTCAACTTTATTTCTTCTTTTTTTAATCAGTTCTAGGAATGATAGTCCGAAGGACTGATGAGACTGGACCCAAAAAATAAGTACTCACTTAACGCTAGGTGCTAGATAGTGGTAGAAACATCAACATTATATAATTTGACTCCCCCCCCCTCCCCCACCATAGAAAATATTAGTAACAATCCTTTCAACTGATCTTAGCCCCCCCTTAACTTTGGAAAACAATGTATGGCCGAGGAGGAAGCCAATACAGCTCCAGCCACAGGAACTGAAGATTAGCCAGAAAATTGTTTGGAACGATTTAAATCGGATAATCCTACTATGTTAATTTTATTGTTAAAATAAGGCGAAAAAATAAGTGCTCATATGCCGGTCCAACAATTTCCATTATTTTATTCATATTACCAGAACGCAATTGTTGGATCCACAGCTTTGCTGTTGTATTCGATACTGTATTGGGCCTATAAAAAACCAATTTTTGGCCATCTAATCCGCCTTTTCACCTTGGTCATAGCGATACTGAAGAATGTATATGATTTTTTTCTTTTTTTACATCCTTTTTGGAACGCTGTAACAAACAACTGGCATCACCAAACACAAAACTGTAGATTAAGTTTTTTAAAGCGTACGCTTAACCTTTAAGCAATTTAAGGTTTTTTTATGCAAGTATTAATCTTGAGATATAGCTCGCTAAAGACATCTTGGAAAAAACACTCAGAACTATCCACTTAACTTAATATTTATGCTACAAATTTGACTTCCGAAACAGGCATTTCCTTGTAGTTGTTGTTGTTGGTGGTGGTAAATAATAAATATAAAATATAAATATTGAAGACACTAAAAAAGGCACTAAGTCAGTAAGTACTTTTTTCTGTAATAATGCGTTTGCGTACTCCCGCTTTTCATAGTACATTTTTATAAAATTCCTCTTCAATACATAAATATGTACAATGATACTATTTTTTATTATTTTTTTACTTAATGTTGTGTGTATATGTGTGTAATAGTACTTAGTGGTAGCTCCTTTGAGAAATCATAGATTCATTTGTAGTTTAAATGTACATGAGAAAAGACACACAGCACTTAAAGTCTCCACAATCTATAATCTATTTTCCTCAAAAAAATAGGAAGTGAAAATTCAAACTATTGAACTACCCTCAAGTTTCTATAATTAAACAGGTAAGTTGCCATTGTTGCTCTTGTTGAGCTTATCTGTCTTTGTTTTGCAAATTGTTCTTATTATTGTTGTTGTTATTATGTGGCATCATTATTTCCTCATCAGTCAATTAAGGAAATCATTCACCGAAAATAAATCAGATAAGTTTTGTCTTCAAACTATCTCTTTATTTTCATATATAAAGATATTATGTTTAAAATTCTTTAGAACACGTTGTAGCCTGTATATCATAGGCACCGTTAGGGAAGAGAGGGGGGCATGCCCCCCCCTCAGATTGTATGTAACCATAGACATAGAAAAATATAGAGGTTACAAGGATTTTCAATGGACAAAAAATTTCAAAAATCCACAGTTGTTCACAAAAAGTTGGGAAAAAAAATTATTAAATTAAATTTCAAATATTGAATTTTTTCAAAAATAATTACAAAAATCCATAGCTATCTACAGAAAATTAAACTTTTTGAAAATAAATTTGAAATGTTAAATTTTCTAGTAAGAAGCCAAAATTTCTTAATTTGGGGGTGGACCCCTCCAGTCCACCTCCTGTGGACGTACCTGCATAGCTAAGTGAGAAGCTGAAGACAATGGAACAGTTTTTTGCTTACCTTGTCACCTCTATATATTTCTTCCCCCATGTATGTAACCCCCATCATGTCCCGTTTCAAAATTACCCGTGACTAGGGCCGCATTAATGCAAGGACTAACCGGATTGAAGCCCAGGAACCCACTGATGAGTTGAAAATTTGTATTTTTTACTATATATCAATGATTAATTAGCTAAAGCGGCCTTGACATAAGTAAATAAGTTTATATTGTATGCAGATAGGGATTATTGATTATTTTAGTAAGAAGAAGGGTAAATGATTGAATGAATATAGGAGGGATTACCTTTAGAAGAATATCCCTTTCAAATAATCATTTTATTGCTTGCAGAGTTTCAAGAAAGAGGACTTTTTAGTAGTTTGTATACTGTTTGCTTTTCTCCTTTTACCACCAATGAACAAACAAAATATTATTTGATCGATATAATTATAGTTTTATGTATGTACATATCTATCATAAAGTTCCTTAATTCATTTGCAATGGTACTTTGTGGTCAACTTTCACAAGTGTTCATACTTTTGTACATCATTGCATCCCTAGAGTATTATAACAATACATACATCATGCTAAGTACGTAGACATAGTGCATGTTAGTAGCAACGTAACCATAGAAGCCAAGGGGCCATTACCCCCCCCCCCTCTACCACATTTACAGAATTTATATAGTTGTCGGAAGAAAATAAATCGTATTGTTTAAGAAATTTTAAATGTTACATTTTTCGGATTTTTCTTTTTTTTTAATTTGTCTTTTAAAAGAAAACTCGTCAAATATGTAAAATTTTCAAAAAGGCCCCCCTTTCCCAAGAAAAAGAAAAGAAAATCCTATTCACAGCCCTGCTTCCCACAAAAAATCCTCTATACACCCCTTATGACGTTACTAGGGGCGTTGCTAAGTTTAATCATTCGGGGCTTAGCCCCAAAAATGATTAATATCTTGATATAATTACTTATATAAATAAGTTTATTTCATATATACGATAAAATAAGACGGACTCAAGTGGCACTGGAACCATAGGGTTCAGGAGAACATTGACCCCACCCTCACACTTCCTGAATTTTTATAGTTATCACAATAACAAAAATTTATATTGTCAGAAAAATTCCCCTTTTTTATAAGATTGTAATTTGTCTAAATTTAGTCTCTTCTGAAAAATTTTAACTCTAAAATTTAAATAAATTTTTTTTGTCTCTTCTAAAAAAATATTGCCAAATTTTGTATTTATTAAAAAAAAAACAAGCTTTTTAGTCAATACCGTCAAAAAAAGACCAACGCAGCAGCTTTTTTGTTGGAGGGGGGCAACAAAAAACCTGCAGACGCCCCTGATGACGTTACCATTTTATGATTTATAATTGTTATAATTAAGGGGGGGCCTTACAAATACTACATTCCGCGGCCGGTAGGTAAGTAGTTGCCAACCGGGGGTCTCGAAGACCAATTGCTCAGCAGTGCATTGTCGAAGGGTCCGCTAGTGTTTTACATAAATGCTCAATAAATATTTGATTGAGCATATTTAAGATATTATAAAATACTATAAGGCTCCACAGAGTTGGAAATGTTGTGAATCACTGCCTGGTAAATGCTGATATGATATTGCGTGTATATTAATCCTAGAAGCACGTTCGTTACTTTCTCAGAGTTTTTTACGATGTTATATTTTTTTTTAGAACAAATACTTTCCTAGATAATAGATTATATTTATATACATAGTCTAAGCGATCAAACTGCTTTAACACGTTAAGAACGTAAAATAATATATTAGATTTGTCACTGACATACCTTGAAACATGCAATATCTTAATACTTTCTATTTCGATTTTTGGTAGAGCAACGGGTAAATAGAATTATACGGAATCTTCTCAATTGTCGCTGAGTCTTTAGGTCGATTTTTGGTGTGAAGTTCTATCAATTACTTACTTAGGTACCTATGTGCTTGTAGAAATATGTATATAATTTATTCACCTTGCATTCATAAATCGTGAGAATTTCCTTGGAAGAGAAATTCTTATGCTGTCCGAAAAATGCTTTAGGCCGGAATGGTGAAGAAAGAAAGAAGGATCACCCATATAATTGATGTATTATGACTTAATTAGCCAATTTAATTGTGTGTGAAAATCAGACTTTCTCCCAGTTAATAAGACTATAATTTTTATTTTCTTGCTAAATTTTCATGGAATGTCGAAATAATATCTATTATTTCCATATTACAAATGATATTTCCTGGTATGAGACTCTTTCAATCGTCTATGAGAAAAATACAATCGTTAAGAAAAGGTACACACTTACAAATAATGATAAATAGAACAATATAGACATCAAAAATCATTGAAGCAGTAAAATATGAAAAATCATGTTTAATAGCAGTAGTAGAGAATAGAAATCTTTTATGAGTCACGTGATATTGTTCCGATTTAACGTACAAGAGGATCAAGATAATAATAATTTATAGTATAATCGTGGCACACAAAAGCAATCTATAATTATTTTTCTTAATATTGAGTTTGTATTTTTTGACGAAATATCACATTCTTATTGACCCCTTTCAAATTGCACTTAAAGTAGTCAAAATTGATCGTCTCTATAAAAGAATGAGAAATTGATCGATTTTATTTAAAAGGGGCCATATGCCTAAGTCTCTTAAATTAAATAAAGGTTCTAAACCACACATACAATTGGTGGGTATCTTACTCATCCCAGTAATTAGAATACAAAGCTAAACATATTTATGAAATATTAGGCTGGACACAAGTATATGAAGTAAAAATTTATTGGGATTTTCTCGTTTTCTTTATTTTTGTTGAGATTATTTTCATGTTGACGCACCACAACTGCTGCTCTTTTATTGTAGCAGACTGGTCCTTCAATTCAATCTTTGTAGGCCGTGTCCCCCTTTCCTCAGAACGTTCATTATTTTAGCGGGCTTTTTCATTGTGAGAAACATCAGTGAATGAGGATTGAAAGTAAAGTGAGGCCGTGATTTATTGAGTTCGTGAGAAGTTTTAAAGATCAATACAAATAGAACTGGATCAAGATAATTAACAAGTCGCATCAATCTCGCACAGGACCCAATAAGAGTTTAGTGTGTCGCTGTTGTAGTAGCACATTATTGGTGTTTGTTTACGTTCAAAACTCCCTCCCATGTTTTTCAATTCAAGACGATGAATTTGGGTATTAATAAGTAATATAAATAACTTAATTAATCAGCTTTATAACTAAATAATATAAAATATATATGTATGATTTTGTTACGTTCTGTACCTAATGAGTGTTAAACTATGTATTACGTGCTTAGGGTATAGAATATTTGATATCAATTATCTTTTTGTGGTGTGTAATTACTAATTTATAATGACTTTGTGTGTGTCTGAATCATGCTTAATATCAAGGCATATTCACTTTAATCACATCTTGGGGGGAGGGGGGATCATATTACGTGAACATGAAATTAATTATTCTTCGCCATCCAGAATTATTTCCATAATACGGCTTATAGTGGGTTACATTATACATATAATATAATAGTTAATACAATACTAAACTTACAGACGTTGTGAATGTTCCATGGGAAATTGTTTAAATATTATTTTTAATTATAATAAGGAACATTTTTGTTTTTCGTGGAAAAGTGAAATTTCCTTCCGGAGAAAGGGGTTAGATTCATTATTATTTAAGTATGTTTATATATGTTAACGTGTTTTTTTAATTATAATAATCATCAATTGTTTAATACATAACTAAACATCAAATTGTATTTTATTATCATTATAATTAACATACTATTAATGATATTGCTGTTACTTGTTAAATACAAATCATTCACTGTAACAAATAACTGTTTTTGTAATAGATTTTTAATTTGGATGATTAATTAATCTTTAAATATGTCTTCCATTAAATCATTTTAATTCTTATGATTGTTTCCTTCGTTCGTAGGACAGACGTCATGTCAGTGATGAGTAGTAGGAGAGGAAATTTTTACCAGGATGACGAAGAGGGAGCCATTCCTGTTCTTGGATCTAATCGATCTAGGCCACGTGAGTAAAGTTTATATTTTATCATTTACCTCATCTTTAATATTCAGTTCAATTATTGAAATATATAGTAGCAAGTTTTTATGCCACTAAATATATATTTGTCACATCTTCTTTTGCACGCACACTCTTTTTGGATTTGTAATGGTTTGTTCTTATTTAATTTGCGTTTCACAATCACACTTTGTGTAAGTAATTACTTCTTATGTCATCTCTTATTAGAATAGCTATACATTGTATTTTTTGTCAACACCATATTTAATTTCATTTTGTATATATAGATTATGTGAATGGTGATTTTTTTGGGATTGTTGTGGATGATGACTACTGTGCTTCACCAATTTGTTCATCAACGGACTCAATATGTTCAGAGAGTTCGTCTAATATTCTAGGAATAGGGGACGATCATGATAAAGAGTTGAGTATTGTTTTTAATTTTTAATTCATTGTCTTTTCTCTCAATCTTGTATTGTTCTTTCGACTAATATTCCGTTATACTTTTTTCTTATTCCTTTAATTTTCTATTAGCATCATGCGGGGAAGGAGAATACCTAAGTAAGAACCAATACTTTCAAACCCAGAGTAGTTATATAAGTATGGGACATGTTGAATTGATAATTTTCATTTGATTTTTTTTTATCATTTTTAATTGAATATCTTTCATTAAAAGATATAATTTAATTTTGTTAACTTGCAAATTCTATTTTTGGACTAAATTGTAATTGTGTCATTTTATAATGTCTTATAGGACAACCGGAGACAGTAGCCAAATGAGGGCAGTTTTTGGGTTGGACGCCACGGTAGCATCTGTCGATGAAGCCAAAAATAACGAATCTTTTAAAGAAGCCTCTACCACCTTAACTTCTCTGCAGTCCCTCCCAATATTTTCTGCAACGTATGAAAATACTTTTATAAAAGGAGGCAGTATTGCGAATGATGATGGAATCATAGTCGGGGATATACTAATACGCAATGGAGTTATTGAAGAAATTGGAGAAAGTTTAGATATTCCTGAAGATTCCGAAATTATTGATGCAAAAGGAAAGTATGTTATTCCCGGAGGAGTTGATATTTCAGTTAACTTAGGCATAACTGATGATATAGAAGATGGAACTAAAGCAGCTCTTGCAGGAGGTACAACTTTTGTCATGGATTTAATTGTTCCAAAAGAAGATCAAACTCTTACAAACGCATTTGATAACTATAAAAATAAAGCAGATAATGAATCTTATTGTGATTATGGCTTTAGAGTTGCTATTCCGCAATGGGATAAAAATGTATCTGAAGAAATGAGTCGCCTGATCGACAGAGGAGTAATTTGTTTTAAAGCTTATATGTCAGATTCAATGAGTCTCTCCGCAAATGAAATTATTGAATTTCTCAATAAAGTTAAATCAACTGGTGCCATCGCACAAGTACACGCTGAAAATGGTGAAATAATAGCTGAAAATCAAAAAAGATTGGCAGCTAAGAATATTACAGGTCCTGAAGGACATCTTATGTCTCGACCCGAAGAAGTTGAAGAAGAAGCTGTTAACACACTTATTAGCTTTGCTAAAGAAATAGTGGTTCCCATTGTAATATCTGGAATGAGTGGTAAAGATGCAATTGACTTAGTAGCTCAAGCCAGAGATACTTGCAAATTTATTGTGGGAGAACCGTCAATCTCAGCTATGTGCGTCGATGGTAAGGGAATTAATAATAAAAACTGGAGTCATGCAGCTGGTTTTGTTACCTCTCCTCCTATTCGTGAAGATTCTTCTACGTCAATGAAATTATGGAGCGAAGCCATCAATGGAAATCTTGAAATTATTTCATCACATCATCACACGAACTCTATTTCAATTAAGCGCTCTAATGGAGGTGATCAGGATTATAGGAATATATTCCCTGGAGTAAATGGTATTGAGGAGCGTTTAAGTCTCTTATGGGAAAAAGTTCATTGGGGAGAGTTGAAAATTGAGGATTTTGTCAAAATTTCAAGTTCTAATGCTGCTAAACTTCTTGGAATCTATCCACAGAAGGGAAGAATTGAAAAAGGCTCCGATGCAGATATTACTATAATTAATCCTAAAAATATTAAAAAAATATCATCTAAAACTCAAACGAGTACTAAAAGTGATTTCAATATATTCCAAGGAATGAAAGTTCATGGTATTCCTGAAGTAGTAATTCGAGGAGGACAAGTGGTTGTCTATAACTACGTTCTTTGTCAAGAGCCGTCGATTGGAAAATATATCAAGTGCTCCCCCTTCCCTAAGTATATTTATAATCATGTGAATGACTATGAATCTAGCTCCAAGTATGAAAATATTGAACGTAGCGTTGAGAATAACGAGGAATCCTTTTTGACAGCTTCATCTAATTATAGCCAACCGGATGACTTTGGACTTACTACACCTCGCAGTCATAGTGATGCAGCGCCAGTTATGAACACCAGACTCGGTATTTATCAACGTCCTGTAAGCGCCCATGGAATTAGAAATCAGCAAGATTCGACATTTTCCTTGTCATCAACTAATGATAGCGAAAAGAAGAAGCCAGGAGTTAAAATCACGGCTCCATCCGGCGGCGGTTATTCCAGAGGATTTTGGTAAAGATGTGCTATTAATGTGTTGGAAATCTACTTTCTAAGTATCTATGAAATAATGCATTTATACCAATTGTGCTTGATCCAATACTTTAACTGCCTAAAGTAATCCAATATCAATTGCTTATATTATTTGTTTTGCCCAGTTTAAATATTTATGTATTGGCACAAAATACAATAAAAATTACTGTGAGTTATTAGTGTACTTTCAATGGTTTATGTTCTCTAGATAGTTGCGTTAATATAATTATTTAAGAAAAGCATTATTTTATAATGCATGGAATAAAATGATAAAAATAAATTATAATTAGACTCTAGTGTTTTTTTTATATGTATATAAATATATTATCAAGAAAACGCTTAAAATTAACCATCTTTAACGGGTTTGACAAAAGCTTTTTGTGCAGCTACTTTTCTCATAGCAACATTCCGATTAAGAAGCACTTCACCAACTTCATTCCAAATAAGGTTTTGTTCCTCAATAGGAATAGTGTTCTTATAGTCTCTTAATAAATCATACTGAAGGTATTCATTTCGCCAGCCTGGATTCAGCTTCTCATAATTTCTTTCAAGACGAGCCTCTGTTTGCATATCCATATGACCAATTTTAAAACCCTTTAATTTATCAAGATAAAGCTCCCACCTTCGAGTCCATGGTCGTGGGTTAAGGGTTATGACTTCATCATTAAAATGAGAGTAGGAACCCTCTGGTAGTATGAGCGGATCTGTGTCGAACGGAATAGTCGAATATTTGAGAGGTGCATCTCTTAGGTAATAAAGCTCATCATCAAGGCGTCTTTCCAGTCTTAAGACTTCGATTTTATGTAACACAGGAGAGTAGAGATCATACATTATTTCAATGCCTTCTCCATCAACAACATTACGAAGTATCATCCATGCTATAAATAAAAGAAAATATAAATTATTAATTTAAGTCTTAATAATGTGAATCTCTTGAACCTTCTCACCTCGGAGACCCGTTCCTCCTCTGTCCATCACTATTCCAACAAATTTATTGAGCTGAGTATTCTGATCTGAAACAGTGACAGACACAACTGAGCCGACATAGAACTCAGGCAGCTCAGCGACTTCTCTTCTCCTTAGCATATCCTGCCGAGCGAGTTTTTCAGCCAATGCATTTCGAAAATTAGGATCTGGATCCGGCAAAAACTCAGGAAAAGCAAATCGAAGACTACGATATTTCTTGAGTGCTGTTGTTGATGAACAAGAGCGCTTTAAACTATTGAAGATAGCACGAGAAGCGAGAAACATCCTCGAAGCATGAGATCCTTGAATCACAAAAATAGTGCAGCCAATGACGGCACCAACACACATTGTTGTTTACATCTGGATATAAATCTACGTCACAAAAAGGAAAAAATGAAAATCAATATTCAGTGACCGAATAGATTTAATTATTTATCGAGCTTATATCCTTACAATTGAGGAATTAAATTGAATTGACATTAAATCCACTTAGTTCCATGTACTCTGTTGATGATATTTATGGCTAATTTGTGACATCCATACCTGATTCATGCGTAGACACGATCCAATATATTTTGAATGGGTTTGTGGCTGACGAGGTTGAGTGACAGAGCTAGGATTTTATGCTACTCTTTGCACAATCAATACAAAAGAAATACACGTCGTGCCCTTCATTAATTCTATTCGGTTCCTTATCAATTATCATATATCAATCCACTACGTCTCATCATCATCATGTCAGAGGAGGAAGTTCAAGCCGAGCCTCAATCAGAAAATGACTCTGAAAACGAATCTCCTGAGGATATCAGTTTTAGTGCATCCAAAGAAAAGGCTCTTAACGCTCTAAAAACAGCTGAAAAGATCGTAAAGCAAGAGAAGGTTCGTCTCAAGGAGATCCGTCGAAAGAAAGACAAGTTTTACAAAGATCAAAAAGAGGTAGAACACATCATTTGACCTTATTCCTTCATCATTATTAATTTTTCTACACCTTTTATTTATAATTAGGCCTCCAAACGAAAATTGCTGGAGAGCAGCGTGTTGGATGACCTCCCTTCTACGGGAGAGCTCGAGTCGCCCTCTCAAACAGAGTCATCTCCTTCTCCAACCATCAAACATCCTAATAAAATCACTCGCTTTGTACAAGATACCCAAGAGCCCATTCTGATTACAAGGTCTACAGACTTTCACGTTCGTTCATCCAGAGATCAAAACAAGATCAAAACCCATGCCTCAAAGACTGCTCTTGATTTTAAACGATCCAAATTATTTTCATCAGATATTCGCAGAGTGTCCACCGAGGATAGAAGGCGTGGAGACCAAAAATATATGGTGGGCCACGTTGAGGCTACCCATTAATTTTTCTCTTATTATTATTATCATGTACACAAACCATAATTAAATATGTTCTAATTATAAAATATAAAAAAGACTTCATTGTACATTTGATCTATAAGTATCTCGGGTAAGAATTTGTATTACCCTTAAAACCACTGGGCCATTTATTAAATTTGATTGTTTGTTACACTTCCTCTACTGGTCTTGAGAAAATCCTAATTTTGCCACTTTGTATTTAGGCATTGAATGAAACAGGTTTTTCATTTCCCCATGTTTCATATTATATTATACATACTATATATTAATACAAAATATATCATGTCTCAGTATAAATATATTTACTTCACTTAAAAACCTATTACAGAATAAGCGGAGTTAAGGTAAACTAATTCCACCTTTTAGCTCAATAAACTATTTTCAATGTTAGCTACTAAACGGGAGCAAAGGGTTATCCATTACAAGGCAACTATTTTGTTCTCCCTATATGATTTTTCATAGTATTTATCATGAATTATGATTCGCTTAGGAAGGAAATTCGTAATAATGCGCATATTTTGCAATGATATAATAAAAAGATGCAGAAGAATGAATATGGGTCTAATAAACCTAAGGTAAATGAAGTAGAATACATTACGTATTACTGAAGGAGACTACATCCACATTGCATACATGTTGAGAGACGAATGTATTTATATTTAAATAATAATGAATAACGGCTCACTAAAAAGGATCACGAAAGTGTATGGGTATGTATAATTTGATACAATGCATTCCTGACATAAACATATGACATTTTTAACATATTTTATAAAAACAATACGATCAATCAGGTTTTTAATTAATCCAGGAAAGGAGGGCCACCACTTCACATACAAACTAAGTTCTATGTGGCCATTCCTATACAAAGCAATGGAAAAATGAATCCACAGAGATGATAAAATTTGAATTGGTTCTAGAGAAACTAATCGAATGAAGGAAGGAAGGAAGAGATAAATTAAACAACTCCAGAGACGGCAGCACCAGGCCCTAGCAGTATTTGTCTTTGCTGTTGTTTTTCCGCCTCAATGATCCGCGATCGCTCTGATTCGATGATAATGGGTAAGAAAGTAATTCCAGCGGATGAGAACACGCCCCAAGACACAACTTTGCTCATAGTCAACATCCATTTAGCGGCATTGACGCTGAAGGAGCAGAGGTTGGAGGAGGCCAGAACAACTCCGGCGGGGAACATCTCAGTCAAAGCTACGATTCTTTCAACGAGGCTCTCATCGTCAAAGTCGTCCTCCTCGTCCTCGTCTTCATCCTCTTTGGCCTCAGATACCTTTGCGAGCGACATACTTGAGATATTCTCTGCTGAAGAGGGTTCATGGGTTGGAGGCGCAGCAGGAGCAACAAGAGGAGGAGAAGAACGCTTCACTTCTTCTACTTCTTCCACTTCTTCCTCTCTTTTTAAGAGTTCAGGGCTATCCGAGGAAGGAATCTCCAGGATCTCAGGACTAGAGTCAGATGGACCAGGAATGTCTTCCTCATCTTCATTCACCTCAATAATGGAGTCATTATCTTCGTATTTCTCATCTTCCGTAATAATAGACATAATGTTGGGATCAATTCACTTTGAGTCGTGAGAGTAGAGGATCTTTAATTTACAGACAGCCGGGGCACAAAAAAAATGAGATCTCACGCCGTTACCTTGCCTATATTACACCACGCAACCTCTCATACAATAACAAAAGCCAAAAAATACCCAAAATCAGTTGGTAGCTAGTTAGCCAATTTTCGGCCAATTCTGCTAACTATGGAAGTACTATTGCCTATAGTCTACTTGGTATAGTACAAATCATGGTTGAAAAGTGCTCAGAGCTTCAACCAAATCAACGTTCACAAAACTGAAAGAAATAGAAACATCAATTCAATGAGTTCTAAAACTATCTGGAGGACACAAGCTCTGGGTATCCTGTATAAGTTTGTTCGTATGTCATACTTTCTCTTTCTATCTCGAGATTGGAGACAGCGACAGAGGAAAGTTGAAATTAAACTCTCACAACCTTTTAACACGTAAATAACTTCGGTACGTTATGCGAAGGAACGCGAAGTGAAGAGAATAATATTTTGACGGATAAAGATATGGATCTTAACTTTCTCTAGTTATTCGGATAATTTGCACTCGGAAGGGTCACGAAATTAAATAGAAGTTGTGTGGAGGAAATTTGGAATTTAGCTCATATAGAGTATTTGAAAGAGGATAGGGTAGGGGTTCTCTCGGAGGCCATCCGTTAACTGAGGGATGAGGCTGGAGGAAATCATATCTAATTATGTTAGACATAACGATATTTTCTTATATCTATCATGAATCATGACAGTTGAATTACTTTCAGGAATACTTTGCGTGGGATTCGTAGTAGCTTTTTTTTCTTCTTGTTCATCAATAAACTCGGATAAGACTGAATTCAAAGCCTAATTGGAGTATTTTTACCTTTAGTTTACAGTCTATAATCATGATCCTTATTCATACTTAATTATTTGGTACCTAATAATAAGTCTTAATATTATATTACATTAATTATCATTTTTATTTTGTTATGATTCTATCGATCATAATTGTTGGAATAAGTTACAGGTAGAAGTAATTATACAATCATAAGAGCTTTTACTGTATATTTCTATAACTAACAACTATACAATGATAGTAAATAAGCAATAACTAAAAAATTAACACGTCTATTATTAATAATGTCATTTAAATGAAGTCACTTATTTAAAAAATATGAACAAATCAAATTTTATTATAGTAACGCTTACCATCACAATTGTTCGAATAAGTATTTGTTTTTTACTGGGAACAACATTCATTTCTGACGATTGGGCAGCCTATCACAACCTTGGGAATGAGTTATATATGGTACACTTTACTGTTGTGCATAAGTATAACTTTGTTGATCCATTAATTGGAGCTCATACTCAGACGATTGAGTCTTTGTGGAGTCATCTCAAGGATATGATGCTCAGACAGTTAGAAGTAATGAATACCTCTAGAGAACTTTTTTAGACATCTCTCTACGAGTATATGTGGAGGAAGTGTCTCAAGGATATTAGTTCTTTTTATTTAATTCTTGACGACATTATGAGTCAATATCCGATATGAGGTTCTTTCATACTTTTTATTAATTTTTTTAAAAATTATCGAATAAAATAACTCGCAATCCTTTCCTTCATCCGTCAAATATTCTTCACTTCGTGTTCCTTCACTTGATGTACCGAAGTCATTTCCTTATTATTAAAAGGTTGCGAGAATTTAGTTTCAACTTTCATCTGTTGTTATCTCTAATTTCGAGATAGAAAAAGAAAGTATGACGTACGGGCCAACTTATTCCGGATACCCCAAGCTCTAATCACGCAACATGTTGTGGTGAAAAACATTATTTTTGATGATAAATTAATAAAATCCTACTTGGTGAACTTTGTACAATTATAAGGAAAATATTAGTCGCGTAGTTGTAATTTTCTCTCAACATCACGTGGTATTTTAAGCAAGCCTTCCATTTTAGTATGATATTTAAAATCCTAAAATATTGTTTTTGAGCAAAAATGAGCCAATGTATACAACTCAAAATCAAAGTAGATATATGTTAAAGGGTTTTCTAAAGTAAACTTTAAAAAAATCAATAAATAATCATTTTAAATATTGAATTTGTCCTCCAAAAATCAAGTGTCAACTTCAAATCGGTTTTATACATGATTATGTTATATGTAGTAAACTTCATTCAAATAATATGAAGTATTATATCCTCCATTGAATATTAATGTAATTAATTCATAATTAATGATTATTTGTATTTTAGGGATAGAAAATGGCATACAATTACTGATATCCCCAATTCAAGAGTTCAGAAAGACAAAAAAATCTAGTTGTAAGTAATTACAATTAATTGATCCGAGAGTTAGTAAAGTCGCATGTATTTACGCATGGAGTTGAATGGATTTGGAATTTGAATAAGTTTTATTCAAATAATATGAAATATTTCCCCATTAATAGAAAGAGTAGAACAGAATTACAGACTGTATTTCTACGCTTTTAATAAAATATCACATTAATCAAGGAAATCTATAGTTAGCCATAGACTTCCTTACATTAATGCAGTAGACTTAGTGAATGTCTACTATTATAATGTAATTAATTCATAGGGATGAACAAGATTCTTATATTTGATGCCAAAATAGAACCAATTGGAGACATTAGTCAGACTGTATCGATTTTCTATATTCCCATTCATGAGCTTAATAGGATCAAAATAATTTAATTTTTACTAACTAGGTACATCTAATTCCCAAGAAGTAATAATTATGGTTGATGAGTGAGCCGGGAGTCAGAAGTGTCACATGTATTTTTTACCAGAATCGGTTTGGAACACAGAGAATCTGTATATTGATCTACGATTTGGAGTCACAAATTTTAAAATAGCTGCAGATTCGGACCAAGGATTTCTAAATATTATAGATCCAACCTCCAGAAACTATTTGAATCGTACTCTTGAAATTAAATTCAAATTCTCAGTCCCTAAAATAATGAAAAACATAAAAAATTTCATTAAAACTACACATATCTAAGAATCAATTATTCTTAATTTATAAATTGGAATAATCTTTTGTGGTTTTGGCTCTAAATCCAAACCATTTGAATTCTGCGACTCCAAATCCATTTAACTCATTGTATAAATACACTTTACTCTACCGACTTTATGAATTAGTTACATTAGGATCCAAAAATCAATCGAAGACTAAAATTTCATATTTTTACTTAATTATATAACTTATTATACAACGATCTTGTACAACCCCGAACTGAAGTTGTTAATTTATTTTAGAAGGACCAATTCATCAGTTTAAATAATTAGTTTGATAATATTTTGAACATTTACGCTATAAACACTTTAAAATAAATCTACTTTGATTTTGAACTGAATAAATACAGTCAAGCTATCCTTTTTTGTTAAAGTACAAATTTTTGGGATTTCAATTATTATCCCAAAGAGTTGCTAAAAATACCACGTGATGTTTGGAGAAAATTACAACTACGACAAATATTATAGCTACATAATTGTACAAATTTCATGAGTTTACCAAGTCAGATTTATCATCAAAATTGAAAAAAAAACGCCACAAAAAATAAATTTTGGAGGCATATATAACTAAAGTGCTTCCAAAATTTATTTTGTGGGTCGTTTTTTCTCCATTTGTATTTTAAATTACAGAACCTCTTGATTTTGATATGCAGAATTGTTGAAGTTTGAAGGTATAACCATTTCAATCCCTTCGTCACGTTTTATCTTTGATATATATATTATAGTCTCAAAAATGAATTTAAAAAGATCAAAATTGAATTAAGCTTTGTACTTAGAAAATGTATAGCAATTCCTTACTATTCTTTTTTAATTGAATATTGTTTTGGAAAGGGAATTTTATGATCTTGCCTCTTAATGGAAAATAAAAGAAGTTCTATGTGGCAGAATATTGACCCAAATAGAGATTAAATATATTTGAAGAAATTATGCCCTAATGGTTATTGCTATAGTTGTCACAGAATATATGTTCGTCCTCCCAGATATTCTATAACTCCAATAACCAGGTTTGCAACATTTATAAAATTATTTATATATCCAGAAATAATAAGTTCAACGAAGCGATCCTTCTTCTAGTTTACGATCGATGGTTATGATAATAAATATTTTAAGAAACATTCTGAGGGCTCGGAAGTAAGCAGATATCCAAAATTACGCTAACATGGAGTTAATTAAAAAATATACTTTTTTTCTTTGTTGTAAATTTTTAGTGTAGGAGCGCAGAAATTTACAGATGGTCTCCCCTTTCAAAGTCGAACCACTTCACCACAGATCTATAATAAATCCTTACAACATATAAGACGTAAATTCGATGGATAATCCTGCTTTAATACGTAAGAAACCTTTCAAGTTCAACATTTTCTATTCGTATAAGTAATTAGTTAGGAGTATAAGAGTATTTTAATTTTTATTATATCATATATTTATTCGATGAGAAATGATTAAATAGTTTCAATACAGAAGATAATTAATTTTTTTTAGAACTTTACAATATATAATATAAGTATCACGAAATGAAGCCGGGAATATAGATTACGAAGCTCAAGATACATAATAGTAATAAAAAAATATACATATGCATATTTAAAAATAACTTTAGAATGTATATCAAGAGTGAATAATAGGTGATTAATAAAAAACCTTCAATTCTTACAATTTACTGAAATAGAGGTTTCGAAGCGATGACTTCCACCATTTCCGCATATCCAAAAAAACTTACAAGATTAGAGTTAAGGTTATATTTATTGACAACTTGATCAATTAAAAAGAAGTTTGGGGAAGATATTGATTAATTAATCATCTTTTTTATCTCCCATGGTACTCAATCTCCTTTCTAACTTATCTTTTTCTTCCATCAATCTGTCGTACTCTTCGGTCAAATTCTTAGACTGAGTTTTCATTCCTTCAACGTCCTTTTTGGCCTTCTCCAACTCTGTTAATTTAGTAAAGATAATATTTATAAAAGGTACTCATAATTCATTCATTTCACTTACCGTCGAGTGTTGATTCCAACTTTTTTTTCAATTCACTATCTACACTTTCGCCGGACATAATTTGTTCAGCAGCTCTGGAAGCGGAGGTTGCTTGTTTCATGGCAGCAGATTTTTCAGCTTCAAGAATAGAATTTTGACTGAGTAGACCAACCATTCTACGAATAACCCTATAAAAATGTTATAAGTAAATCCATCAAGTCTCGTGTCTCCAATATAAAATAATGTACTTACAAGCACAAAAACAAGGAGAATCCACTGATGTAAAAATTTCTTTGAGAGCGGAATAGCCTTAAATGGTTCTTTTTTTTTTTATAAAAAATGGTACATATTATTATTTTTATATTATGATAATTATTCCAGGGGAACAGTTCAACACCTAAGAATTCGATGAAATATCATTAAATTCCTAGAGTCTAAGAGATTTGGGACGGGATGAAAAACAATGAATACCTGCATTTGTATATCCATATGAGCCTTTCCATGACCTTCCATTGTATTTTCATCATTGTATTTAATCATTTCGCGGATTGCGTCTGAAATTTATTAGGGATTTTTATAGTATTATATTTAGATAAATTTGGAGATTAGATATGGAGTAAGAAATATGAAATAGCCATAGGTTATGAAAGAAGCGAAATGTAATAGATAAATATATGAATGATTAGTCATTCTTAATTAAACATGAGTTACCTAAAAAGAATAGAACAAGGATGGCGAGAAGGACATAGAAATAGTAGACCAATTGGTTTTCAAGCCCCTTAAGGAACTTGGACTTGAAGAATTTGCTCCATATTCTTGGGGAGATGAATGGGAATAGGAGAAGAGCAATCACTCCGATTTCGAGATATAGAAAACCAGCTATTAAATTCCAATGTAAACTCATCTTGATGTCTAGAGATAAATAATTATTAAATATTTATAATGATAATTACATTTCAATGGACAATTACCCCTTTCTGATGAAATATAGCCTACTTGAATGAATTCCAAGAATAAAGAAGAATATCTGAACGATGACGACAATTACTTTTAGTTCTCTACCACAAGGTGAGATGAGAGGTTGCGTACATTTATACTTACTTTTTAGTTGTATTAAGTATGAACTACACTCTAAATAGCTACGTACTCTACGTTAAATTCTATTATCTCCTTTTAAATGCCAAGTCTGATAATAAGAAAAAATTAATTCACGTCAACTACTAATGATGAGCTTTTATAACTAGTGGGGGTATAAAGCGTTTTCACGTAACGTCAGCATTGTTGATGTCGACCATTTTGGGGGTCTAAACATCCAAGTTTTGTAACGAGGAAAACATTTTTTTTTCATTAATATTGAGGAAAACATTTTTTTTTCATTAATATTGAGGAAAATAGCGAACTATTGTATGTTAAAATGGGACCAAGAAATAAAAGACTAACTGTCTATAAAAAACTATCCCTCTATTGCCTAGTTTTATTATATGTATATCAGACCCTAAAATGTATTTAAAACCTGTTAAACAATCTTATTTTCATATTTTAGATACAAATTAACTATCACAATCGAAATAACAGAATTGTATCTCTAATTATCCTACTTTTATCGTCCCTAATAGTACAAATTTAGACATTTCATAGGGATTTTCCGTACCTATTACTTTGATTATACTCAAATATCAGTGTTAAAAATTGGCATCAAGTAGTATTCAATGCAGTTATACATTCTTAAAGCCATTGGAGGAAATTTTATCAAGATTTATTGGAAAATTGTCCATTTTATCTACTAAAAATATCAACATTCAGCTCCCAAAGTGTCTCCTTCAATTATGGGCAATATATGACGACAATAAAAACGCTCTATAATTAAAAAACTTTTTAAAAAATCAAAGAAATAGGCGGACATCATTATGATGGGTTGGGTTAGCAAATGTCAACAAATTTTATCAGTCATAGTCTGAAAATTACCAGATGAGGGAATTCCTAAATACCTTTGTATGATTCAAATTAGGATGTACATCCAACAATGATATTTAATTTATCTTTCATTCTGGCCCTGATACACAATATTATAGAAATAACACTAATATTTAACTTATTTTTCTGTTCCCTTTTTTAGCAGATTTTTCCTTAAAACTATTGAATGAACATTAACTAGATATGAAATAAGGTAAAAAATTAAGAAAACATTGTATTTATCCAAAATTTCTTTTTAAAATTCAGAGATTATTTTATCATTTACATATAGTGTACCTTAATAACAATGTTCACTACTTTGATAAATAAAAACTTCAAATTCGGCCATTACATCTGTTGGGTGTTTACCTTTATTTATGAGTTATAACCCATGAATAAATATAGATATCTCTGTAACATTTTTTTCTATGTATAATCACTCCTCCAAATCCAGCACGGATTAATTTTTAACATTAATCTATTATTTTCTACGGATGTGAAAATTGTCGAATCATCATGAGCATACATTTAAAATAAAGTATAAGTTGGAAACTTGCAATATATTTATTAATTTCTTCTCCCTATTTCGAAAATTCAAATGTATTAGCGAGCAGGGATAACTTTAGTTTTTATAGTGATCTCTGTCAGCATATATGTCGTCTATTTAAGTTGCCAAGATATATTTTACTATTTGATTTACACTCACAAGTATTTAGACAATTTTCCCATTCTTAATTATATCCTCAAATTGAAAAAGTATTAGCTGCTTGTTTAAGATATGGATTAGTTTAATAGTATTTATTAGCATAAAATTAATAAAACAAAATATTTTCAAAATCGTCTAACCGCATTCTATATGTACTTAATTATTACAGACTAACTAAGTTATGTAAATAGTTGAGAACATGTTATTTTATCAATAAGTGGCATTGCCAAATGGAACGATATACGGGATTAAAAAATGGCAGTGTTAAAATACTATCCAATAGTTATTAGATCAATGTATTTTTCTAAAATTGAACTTTTTTCATATTGATAAAAATACATATTATTATTCGGAAATTTCCTATACTACCTTTTTTGTGAGTCCCATAGGTTGTAAAAAATATTAAATGATATAAAATATGAATAGAGTAAATTGAATATATAAAAAATTCCGCCTAATAAGATATTAAGGTTTAACAGTGTTGATAGAACGTCACGTCATATTATCTTATATTCAGTGAAAGAAGAGCTTACTAAATAACATTATAGATATAGGTAAAGAAATTAAAGACAACGATGATAAATTATAATACTGATAAATCAACGAAACATATGTAGTTACATAATACAAACTTACAAATAATTAATTCAATAAATAACATGTCATTTCTTTCTTAATATGAATGATAAATATTTCATTTTATGAGATTAGATTGAGAATTATCTTTGGATTGTAAAACCTTTTTGTGATGTTTTTTCCCTTTACAATGAGCCTCAAAAGAGGCCTTATTTGGAGTAACAAGACAACAAATTTTGCAGTAGAAGGCATTACTCCCAGAGATCTCAACCATATAGTGTTTGAGCTTAATCAAATGAGGTTTCCCAGACAAATGTTCCTTGAAAGACACAGGATTTTTCAAATCTGCTTTGCACACTTCACAGTAATAGTCATTAGTTAACATTTTGGATGGATCCTCCTCCTTTACGTCCCTCACACTTGAATTCAAATTTGAAGTCTCTTTTAACTTTTTAAGGGCCTTGAGATGTTTTTGACCTTGAAAGTGATTTAGAGAAACAATGGGAGAGCTTAGACTCACTTTACACATGTCACAGTGATTAACAAACTGTCCAGTTAGTATTTCTTTCTGTAGAATTTTTGATCGAGAGATGCGTCGAGGTATTTTTGCCGCTCCTGAGCCCAATGTTAGATAGATTTGATTGAGTAAGTTGTCGATTTTTTTTAAATGAGCCTTCCCAACATAATGGGTCTGAGCAGACATGTCCGATGTAATGGAAATGTCGCATAGTCCACAATGTGTTTCAGTGCAATTTTCAAAGACTTCATCTGGAAGGGATCCCGTATAAAACTCTTGAATCCACTTTTGGCCATATAGTTCCTTTATGGGGGGAGGAGAATCTCCTCCTGAGATGGGAGGGTCAATGGCTTTCTCGAGTTTATCTGAAGGAAATACATAAAGAATAAAAGAGTAAGGAGATTGTAATTAATCAAGTTATATCATTTACAGTGATTAATTAATAATTAGTACAAGTACATGAATGAATAATAACATCAATATTGAGAATAACATGTCCCACCTAAGCCATTCTTTTTCCCCTTGTTTCCCCCATAGTTATAAAAATGCAAGGGAAGACTTTTCTTCCTCTTGTGTTGATCTCCATATCCTATCTTTGGCGAGGAAGGGAATTGAGAGTTGGACAATGGACTTTGCAGTTCAGTGCTTAAATCGGAAGAGGATTTCTTCTTAGGGATCTTGTAGGTTTCCTTGAGAGGAGCCTCCAGAGTGTCAAAGAACTCTTCTGCATCATCTTCATTCATTTTATGACCACTCGAACAAATAGATATTCTAGCTGGAGTAGCTAAAAACTAGACTAGATGAGTTGAACTTGATGGACCAAATTCAATAAGTAAAGTATCACATTAATCATGGACTACTAGTTAGTCTCTAGAAAAAGACTGAAAACAAAACAAAGACTACTGCTGACTGCAGTCCTCTTATTCTTTTTTGCCTCACTTTTATGACGTCACAAATAACAATGAGTAATGAACTAAAATAACTCCAGTCAACAGCTGACTCAATTCTGTCTTTAGTCCTTCTCCTTAGTAGTCCCTGCATAAATTGATTTCCACTTTGTTTACCTCTGACGACAGAGGCCTTTCCTTCAAATTAAATAGACTATAAGGGAAAGAGGCGTCATGTACATCAATCAAGAATGTTTTTTCTTATCTCTAATTCTGATTCTTCTGAAATTCAGTATATGCGCTATTTACAACTCTTGCGCAGTTCATTGATGATAAGTTATCACTGATAACTTATCAGTTTATCACGTCTCTTTTAACATCCATTAAAAATCAATTCAATCCAATGTATTTTAATATAAATAATGGTGATGTATTTTGCCTTTAATTACATGAATTAGAGTGAAACCTACAAATTAACTTCAGGTTCTACTCCTCCAAGAATGGTTTCCTATCTGAAGGCTAAATTTGCTGAAAGCTATGAATAAGCACTGCTAGACGTCCCAAATGTATTCCTACGGTATGGATCATTCAAGACATTACAATGTAAGGATTCTTGTTAAATATTTACTTGAATAACAAAAATACTTGTTACAGGCTCACTTTGAAGATAATATGTTTCGTCGTCGAATTTTAGAAGGACAATGGCTATTGACATGACACACGATGCAATTCTAACTATTTTCGATTATAAGAAGAAAATGAAAGTCGAAAACTTTCATTAAATAGGAATAGAGTAGAAAAAAAACTGAAAGAAATAAATGCAACCTTACTTAATGTAATTCATTCTCTAATAACTTTTCATGCTCACCCAATAATGATAGTGAAGAAGGCAATTTACTGATCAACTATGTGAGCAGTCCACTCATGATGAATTGACGGGTAAAGGGAAGTATCTGTCGTTGTAATACAAAAAGATTAACAAAGTCCCTCGGAATCATGTACAAATTATAAATATTTATTATGGCTGAATAAAGTTGTCTCATAAAAGAATGCACTGATTGAATCAAATCTAATAAATATTTTTTGATTAATAATATGTTATGTAATACAAATATAGTTTTTATTTAAAAATGTAACTAAAGTAAAGAACAGGAGCATGAGTAAACATAATATATATGAATTAATGCAAACATTATTTAATAACTTATTGAAATAGTAATAAGGAAATAATAAAAAAATATATATCGTATTTGTGGAATGATAGCACAGAGATCCTATTAAATTTACATCGATTTAAATGACTCATAATTTATTTTATAAAAATAAATAGATCATTAGTTGAGTACGATAAGATATTTCAGTAATTAATTTATAGATCCTAGGGAGTTTTATGAAACGTAGAGCGAATTTCATCATTTCAATAGATTTATCCTATTAGGCCATATTAGTGTGATAAATTAATAAAAACGCTTTGTTTTTTAATTATTTTGAATAGTTCATCTGACTGTAGGTGTTTAACTTTATCTTCTAGTTACGCATATCCTTCATAAAAGTTATTCACTGGACCATATCTTAGAGGAATTATCTATATTCAGTATTACGAATTAAATTAATTCATATGTTCAATATATATTCAAGTGTGATAAGGATTAATAAGGAATAGTCATTGATAGACTCGGTTGGCACTAATTTTGCATTTACTCAGGAGATGATAAAATGTATTATTTATATTTTTAAAAGAAGAAAATAACTAATCTACATTTTGACTAAGATTCATCTAATGTAATTTCATACTCTAAAAATTATAAAAGTTATTTTAAAACAAAAATACACGACCCTTATCATTTACAAAAGGTATTTATATTCTATATTTTTTGATTGAGGTTACGTGAATCCTGAACATAATTCATATACATGGTCTTTGTTTACTTTTTATTTCAACCATCTTGTCTCCTCATTCCTTTTCAGTCTCTTTACTTCTAATCAACTAGACCAGATGTAATTAAAGAACCCCTTTTGTCAATTATAAAGAATGGGTCCTATCCTTCCACAAAGAGACAATCAAAATTAAGGAGAGGCGAAGGAATATATCCCATGATGACAAGACATGTATTATATGATATAATACATTAGATATAATTTATATCTAATATTTATGCGTGAATCAGGAATTTGTGCTGGAACAGAAATAAAATTAGCCATTATTCATTGGCCGGATGATAGAGTGATGTGTGTGGCCGGGGGGGAGATGACGTCAACTGTCTCATTTATGAATGATGCAATTCTTTACATTTCAAACTTCAAAGGGACTGAGCTAGCTGGCTACATAAAAATTAATATTATTATTTATAAACATTGACGAATCACTAATGACGAATCGGGATAGTTCATTGAGACGTATTTCCTAATAATCTTTGCATCCAGCGTATTAGTATTATTTATTAATTATTACTATCTATCTATGGCAATGGAGGGATTGGACTCGAGGTTGGATGCAGTAGGATTTTCTTACTTGGACCAGGTCCCCATTACAATGAATCCCATTTTCACACTCTCTGTTAATTTAGATGAAGTTAACAATCTTCTCAACACAGAACTCCTGATTCTCCCCGTACACTGTCCCTATGACTGGGAAAAGGAACAGGTACTTAACTTCACTCTTTTTTCATTTCGTTTCTTATTCTTAATTATTTCTATCCTTGTTTCAGTCAGCTCTCAAGACCCTATTATCAGACATTGAAGCTAGGAGTATTGCTCAGGCGAAGGAAGTGGAGACACTGGAACGGGAAGTCCAAGAGCGACTTCAAGCCAAACAAGAAAAAGAAAAAAAAGAATTGGAATTGCAATTGTCAAATTTAAAGTGTTCCCCTTCCTCCTCTTCTGAAGAGTCAGACCAACAGCCTCTTCAGCAAAAAGAGGTCACACAAGTCAAAGAGGAAGAGCCCCTCACTCCTCTATCCCCTCCTTCTCCTATAAACTATAGTGAATTCGAAGCTGCTGCAGATCCATTTGAATCTGCTGAGCTTCAAACTATCAATGAACTTCATGAACTAGCTGCCTGTTTTCCTTCTGTTCCTCAAACGCCACCCAAATGTTACTTTCCCCAACCTCTGAATAACCACCAGCTCTTTCAACAAAATTATGTATCTCATCCTCAACATCAAGAGTTAAAAAGTTCAAAAAGTTTCGGAGACATTGTGGGAGAGATCAAAAGGGAAGAAAATCTTCACCAGAACCACTATGTGAAATCAATAAAACCCTTAGGACCAAGCTTAACTCCACCTGGCTCTGCGTCTAAGACAAAGGGGCTAGAAAACTGGACTCCTTGGCCAAATTTAGATACTTTAAATAAAGAGGAACTGGATCCTTTTGCAGATCTATCTGAGACGGAGCGAAGTGTTTGTTCTAAAATCAATGAAATGGGGTTTGCTAAGCCTCAGTTAGTAAAAGGAGTCAAACATCTTGGAATAGACTCTGAAAAGTTGATCAACTTTTGCTTAATTGTGGATGAGTTAGTAAGTGAGCGGAATTGTCCTAAAGAGGTAGCAGAGGATGTTTTACTCAAGAAGGACCTCGACAAAGAAGAATCTCGGAAGTATCTAACGACCTTTATGGAGTTAAAAGAATTGGGATTTGAATCCAGTGAGATGTGTAAGGCCATTGAAGAAGCAGGCTATAACAAGGATGAAGCTCTCAAGGTTTTGATCAAGGATTAAGTTACAAGTGCATTGATAATTATTTTTATAACTATTATGAATGTTGTTATTTAATCAACAGATGTGACCTACATCCTTCATGATTTATGTGAGCATTATTACATTTAGAAGGGGGAGTTTGGGATCATCTTTCCCCACCCAAATAAACACGAATTTTTATACTATTATATAGGTAGTGATTATAATTCTTCTATAGAAAAAAATGAAAACAATACAATATAAAATATAATACATAAAAAATATGATGAGTAATAGAATGAGTAGGGAGAGAAGACTTATATTTCTGTATTGATCATTTAAAAAAAATAGTGACTATCTGAATGTTGCATATACGATCAAAAAAATGCATGAAGTTATGCTTCATAGAATAATTTCAAAAATAAAACTGATGAGTGTTACTGTTGCTTATTTAGTACTATATGAGTATGAGTAGGTTTGGTATTTTTATTGTTTCTTTGACCTTATACGGAAGACATAGGATCCTTTTAAAAAGCATGGAGTTATTGTCCTATAAACTTTTTTTCAATAAATAATATCTTTAATATTTGAATAAACCCATACCAGCTTTTTGATATTTTTAGGTAAAGAAGGATTTTTTTCTTTCTTAAAATTCATCATGCCTCGTAAGGGCTTCACCAAAGTCAGTGGCTTGAGATCCAACGAATAAATCGTATTTATCTAAAATTTCGATTTTGGTTAATTGTCTATCATTGTCAGAGTCTGACTCGAAAATTAAATGTTTGGCCTCGGCTTCACTATGATCGAAGTCGGCTGGGACTATCCAATTCTTGACCTATTGTGTTCATATATGATGGTTATTATAATTCCAGATTATATTCATATCTACTTACTTCATCGTGGTCCATGAAACCATCTTTATTCACATCCCTAAATTCTTTGAACTGTTCCCTCTCAGATTTAACCCAGTCAGGTTCGGTCTCGTCAGATTCACCTTTGTACATATCGCTAATATATTCTTCAAGAGAGATTTTCCCATCTTTATCCTTATCTATGTCCTCTAAAGTTTCTGTGACAACAATGTCTCTCATATGGTCTGAATCTTCCGGATGGAGGAAGAATTTAAATTCCGCGGATTCCAGAGCTCCATCTTCATTCTGATCTGCAGTTCTCCAACGGCGTTCATCCCTGGATTGCATTTGCCTATAAAGAAATGACTGTGTTCATGCATATACTTAATCCTGACTAAAACTGTTCTTTTTACTCATAGGAGACATTGGAGGTTTCCTCCTCATTTTCAGGATTCTCTTGGTCATCGTCCAGAAAGCCGTAGACAATCTTCCGATAATCCTCCCATTTCAAACTGGATTTCCCGTCAGGATTGTGTTGTTCCCACTGCTTGTCGACATCCTCGTTGATGTATCGCTGTTGAGTGAATTGGATCCATCCTTGAAGTTCATCTTGTGACACATAACCGTTCTTGTCCGTATCAATCCGATCTACAATGGCAGCAAGGCGAGCGCGGCTTTCTTCAGGACTCAAATTATCAAATTCGTCAGATTCATTTCCGAGAAAAGCGTCATGGTCATAGTCGCTGTCATGATCTCCATCATCATCGAAATGACTTGTTTCACTTAATTTATCTCGATGAAGGATTCGATCCCCATGCTCCATCACAGCTCCAAGAACAGGGGTTGCTCCCACGAGTCCAATAATATACGCCAACAGAAGGAACCTCATCATGATTTACACTTGGGTCCAGGATCCAGAACTAGTCAACTCAGTACTTGATCGGCACTAAAATATTTAAGCCTTCGCTTTTTAAAAAAAATACAATTTCCTTTTTTTTATTTTGAATGCTCAAAAGTATTCCACAGAAGAAAAAGTGTTCATTTTCTAACTATTAGATCCACTTTCTAGAAATTAAATTTCTATGATATATTTATTAACGAATATATATGTTCCTTATCCTCTGTTTCTTAAATATTTATTTGCCTTTGAGATGACGTGTTGTTCAACAAATGGGGAAGGATTATATCACTATGTACCCATATGTGCTAGAACAATTATAAGTAACGAAATGGGGTTCAAAGTTCCAAGAGCATTACAAGTCATTTATCCTCCTTAAGGTCCATTCTCTTAATAGGCTAAAGCATATTTATTACATTAACCAGAGCTACCTGATGAAATATTTGTAAAAATATATAAAATGTAATATTCACAATTAAATCTTATTGATGGATGGATATTATCTAAAAAGTAAACTAGGGCATAAATTAACACAGTAATATTTATTTGCTTAATTAATTTTATCAAATTTGTATGATTAATTATACTCAGGTATCCATAGCCTCTAAAGTTGACCTGATTTTCTCAAAAAGGACTTTCTCCGTTTCCTCTCTATATGATTAAACATTTTTCAACATGAACTCTCGTACTCGTAGACCAAAAAAAACTTCCCTCAAGGATGATTTACCTAATCATAATCGGAACAAAACTACAAAGGACAACACCAAGGATCACAGATCACTCGAAAGAAAAAAGAAAGTGTATGAAGAAGAACAGCTCAAAAAGAAAAGAGGTAAAACTAATGTTAAACCAATTAGGGATTCATCCCAATCTAGAACTAAAATCAAGCCACTACCAGAGAGTAGAAAAAAATACCGTCAAGGGAGATAGGGTTCACGAGAGTAGTAGTAGTAAAGAAGCAAAACCCTCCAGGAAATCTGAAATAGTAACAATTGAGAAATCCCCTCAAATTCAGGCCTCAATTATTACTAAAGATGAAACTGAAATCGCAGAAGAAATTGTTCCTGATAAAGACTCACTGTCTGGTGATATTGAGTATGAAGATGACTTTGAAGACTATGAAGAGGATTTTGAATCAGATGATGAGGACGGCGATATGGGGGAGGAGGAATTGGTGATGATTGATAAGAAAATGGACTCTGGAAATTTTGATGTAACTCCAAGATTCCTTAAAGAAATAGCTGAGGTAAAAAATGCAATCATGGAAGAAAATTGTGCGACCAAAAAACCTAAGCATCCAGTACCTGAAGAAACTCCTCATACTGATTTGACCCAGAGTCCAGACCGTTCTCAAACATTAGTTTTTAATTTTGACGCAGCAAAGAAACGAAAGAAAGAAATCGACAAGTCCTCCAAGACCAAAAAAAGAGGAAGGGAATTATTGAGTATGATTCGCCTGGATACAGTTACTATAGACATTTTGAATATCCCACCCATCAGTTATGAAAAATTTATGACCACTTTTGGAAAGGGGCGACAGGCTATTGTTCAGACAGGGGAGGACATCTTTGATAAAGGAGTTCAATGTGATGGTATTGAGTCTCTCAATAAATGGACTCAATTTCCTCCATCCACCAAATTTGATGCAGATCTTCCAATTCAGAGTATAATAAAAGGAGTCGGAGGAGAAGGTCAAAAAGAGGATGAAAGAGAAACATTTCTCAATTCCATTGATTACACAAGACTGGACACATTAATTACATCTGGTGGAAAGGTTATTCTGACTCTAATGCAAGAAAAGGAGAGTCAGTTCTTCGATAAGACTAATAATCACCTTAACCAAAGTGCCACTGATTTTTCATCTAATATAATCAGTTTACCCATTTCTAATTACCCTTACCTCAAACACATCATATCAGTGAAATTTGCTTTACATCAGCCTTATCTCTTGATAACGTGCCATTATGACTTAGAATCAAAATCTTCATATCTGGCTATTTGGGATTTAAATGCTCCAAAGGATTCACCTCCTCAAAAATTACTCACAGTTAGAGGACTAGTTACGACATTTTGCATTTATAATTACAAAACCTCTCTAATATTCGCCGGACTAAGTAATGGCATAATCGTACTATGGGATCTTAAAGAAGAAATTGGATTGCATTCTAAGAGAGAAAATGAATTAGCGTCACTAAGATCCCCGACTTACATCGATGAGAAATCTCATGAGTCGTCCATCACTGAAATAATAACATTACTTGATGAATCAAATTCAGAGCCTAATTCCTTTCAAATTGTATCAATCGAAGAGCAATCTAAACTCATCATTTGGACTGTTTTGGAAGAAAATTATAATAAAGAGGAATTCTTAGGACTAGCTTATTGGGGCTCAATCAGACTTGTACCCAGCACGACTCTTAATTATAATGAAAAGTTACTTTTTTTGGATGTTTGCAGTGACAAGGATGGAAGTAAACTTTTCGTGGCAACAGACAGTGGGCAAATTCTACACTTTTATAGAAGAGATGCAGGCTTTAGACGCCCAACACCAAGTGTCTTTAAGTCAGAGATTGAAGGACTATCTGCAAGTTGCAATAAAGTAATCTATTCAGCATTTGAATCGTATAAATTGCTTTATGCGGGATTTGATGATGGTTATGTCCGAGTTTACAATATTACTAATGAAAAACCAATCCTGGTGTGGCCAGCTGCAACACAAGGCTCTCCTTTGCTGGAGCTCAAGCTTTCCTTTTTCCGACCAAGTATATTTTTTATCATCGACTCTGATTCGAATATAGTAGCTTGGAATTTATTAAACAATACCACTTCACCGGTTTGCTCGTTAAAAAACACTACAGCCGTTTCAATGGATCTTAACCAGGGTCAAGACAAGGAGTATAAGTCATTGATGGCGGTAGGTTTAGCCAATGGTAACGTGGATATTCATACTTTAAAGGAGGAATTTACCTCAAATAACAAGAATGAAATGGAGATGTTCAGTCAATTTATTTTTTTATTATTATAAAAGTTATATTTTAGTAAATTCTTTAACAATAAATAAAGTATTAATAAATTATATTATATACCTAGTTTCTATAAATATCATTTAATCCAACTTCTGATAAAAGCCGCTGAAGTTCAAGCGTAACATGAGATCGTGAAGATGATGTTGATACCCACGAGCTGACAGTTTGGAGACGACTAAAAAAGACGAATAAAACAGTTGAAAATAAGGGCGCTATGTATTTTCGCCTAAAAATATTTTGCTTCAGATCATTTTGCCTTATAGTCATTTCCCTCAAGGATATTTCTACTCAATATATAAATTAATGATATTTATACCTCGTTATAGTTTATTTTTGAATGTTTCCTTTGATTTTTTTTACATCAAAATATGTAATGTGGATTACTATGAAACACATTAAATGGTTATTTTCTCTTGGAAAATGATGGAATCATGCCCCAAAATTTTAATGCATACACCACAAAATTTAACTATGTAATGAATTCGAACCAGAGACCAAATAGGCTAATAAATTAGTATAATAAAAAAATAAAATAAAAACAAAACACGGCAACGATTCGAATGGAAGAAATACTCATCACTTCTTTTTCATTATCAATTATTACTAGACATGATGGATTATTCATCTAGAAAATACTCATGGATTGACGAACAAGCATCATTATTTTCACAGAAGATGGAAGAAATTAAATAAGGTTGCCTATATTAATTTCCTATTTCACGAGGGAGGTAGATATACAATTGGCATTTTATTAAAGCATTTTATAGGAATGGCCATTAAATTTTTTTATTAAAAATGAAATGGGAACATCCATTTCAACCCAAAAATAATAATAATAACGACCTATAAACTTCATTAATCTATATATTAAGTCGATATATCCTTGAAGCAAAATAGCGTTAAGGCAAAATAGTTGAAGGCAAAAGTATCGGGCACCGTAAATAAGATAAGAGTGGTTTCAGAGTTAGGAATATATGTATTATGTAGACAGAAAAAAAATGATATTTTTATCTATACTGGTGCATTTACCTGAATCGTTTTTTAGACTGAAATATCCATACTGAGTGCAAGCAATAGAAACAAGAAAGAAAAAAAAGAGGACAACCTCTAATTTAGTGTTGATTAAAACAACAAAAACAAGTGTTAGATATATATACGTGAATAATATTTATGATCACCTGAGACCATATTCCCAATGGATGAACAAAATTACAATTCGGATTTTAGTAATTTTTATCTATTGTGTACAACTACTGTATTGATTAAATAAACTGATTTTACTATTGGACTCCTTAGATTTGAAAAAAAGAATTATAACGAACCATATTAAAAACGGCAAATTCCAATTAATTTTTCTTTCAATTTAAAAAAATAAAACTGATATATTTGAGGCACATAGTGGAACGTTTGAGGCAGAGTTTCTGGCTATTCTAATATCAATTTATGCATATATCATAATATTTAGTCAGACACGAAGAAAGTGAAGTAAAAAAAAAAAAATTCAAATATTAATTTTGCCAATAAAACATTTATAATAATAAATGTTCTGAAGCACTTTTTTAAACTAAACACTATGTACTAATACAAATATATGTATAGAATAACTGTAGAAACTCCACCCTTCATTCGAAAGAAGACCCTTACATACATTTGACAAACCTTATAAAGTATCTATAAAAATGAGTAAAGTGGTTGTAATATCATAATTATAGAAGTGCTCTACTACTTAGCGTAAGAAACAAAAACACTACTAGCCCCATACATAAAGAATGACCAGACAAACACCGGTAGTACAACATAAATAAGTACATCTTACCTTGGTATAAAAAGGAAGAATAATCTTTAAAGACATTGAAATATTCGTCCAATTGAGGAAATGGAAGAGACTCTTTGGGAGATTCATCTCCATTCGGTGATTTTTTGGATGTGTTTGTCAAAGTCAAAGAGAACTTAACAATAATATTAAAAATATCATTAATGATTTTTTGAACGGGCTTAGCTTTTTTATTCAGCAAACACCTAATTAATAAGAATGGTAATTAATTAATCATGTAAAACTTAAAGAAAATATCAAGTTAATTATCTCTACCTAAACAATGCTTTGTTCAAATATTTCTCATGTGCTTCATACAATTCATCAAGTGACTTTACTTTATTCTCTAAATCCTCTTGAAATTCCTGCCAACACAAATCCAGAACCTGTGTAGAAATGTATCCTTGAGCCACCGTAATAAAATTGAGCATTTCGTTTCGCATAAGATGAAGTGCATGAATATTTTGAGAATCGGCATAGGTCTTTCCTATTTATATATATATAAGAAATGGAACATAAACATTAGAATGAAAAGCCTACTTTTATATTCACTCACCTATAAATTTCAAATGCTGATGAACTTGTTGGAGGGCCCAGACAGTTTTTTTGAGCTGAACTAGAAATTTAAAGAGCTCTCCATATTTTTCTAATGCTTCGTTTGTTAGAATTACATTATACGGCCACTCAGTACGATATGTAAGGACTAAATGATTTAAAATGTCATCAATGGGCTTATTCAAATTCATAGATATTTTCTTGAAACCAACATTGTGAATACTCTTGGAATCACTAGATCTACAAGAGCTAATAGCATTATCCACCAATCGATTGAGAGTAGCTGGATTACATATGTCCTGGCTCTTTCTACAGTTTGATATTTCATCAAAAATAGAAAATGATAACTTGTGACCAAATTCACCATCATAAAAAAGAAGAAAATTTCGACATGCCTCAAAATGATTTAGAAGCCCAGAATCAACAAGCATATAATGGAGTAATGCTTGATTCACGAGGGATTTCTGCGTGCGAAGAGGAATTAAAATTGAATTCTCCATTAGAATACTTAGAGGAATGAATGTATTCGATGAATCTTGAACATTAGTCATCTTAGGATTGGTAGAATCTATGATCTCCTTTTTTGAGCTGAATAGTTGATCTGAGAAATCATTTCCAATAGGTAAAGAAAATAGCTCTGAATAGTTTTTTGTATACTCATTTACATTTGATTTAAAATTAAAATTAAAATCAGTAGAAGGTGGTCTTAGGAAATCATGCTTTGGACCATCTTGATTTTTAGAGTACAAAACATCTTCTATATGCCTTGAAGGAGGACGTTTTCTTCCGTCAATCACAGATATGTCATTTTTCTTCACAACCATGACTTTCTTTTTATCTTGTAATTCCAGCTTATCAGAAAAATCTTCGAAAGTAATAGAAGAAACAATCATTTTATTTTTATTAGTCATCCTGTTAGTTAAGGTATTAGATGGACAAGTCGAGGGTTTCGATTGAGTTTGATTATCGAGATTTTGAGAAGAGTAGTTCTCTAATAAACGCTCCTTAATCCAGCCTGGAAGATTATTAACATTTCCGGCTGATATAATCAAGGTTTGCTCTTCACTAGTGAAAGAACTCCAATTGGATACATTGATACTAATTACATTAGATTCCTCATCTTCTAAATTAAGTAAAATATTATTTAAATCATCCGTTTTAACAGTTAATAACTTCCAAGTATCCGTTACATTATTTTGATTTTTCACCTCTAGAGAACTCAACGATGTCAAATTATTCAGAGACTCTGTGTCATTGATTTGATTTTGTAAATGATTTTTAATTGTTTGATTCTCGATCCTCCAAAATTTGATTCGTAGTTGTCTTAGAGCGTGTCGTTTGAGCTTCCATTGAGCAACCTTTTCTCTTCTCTCAGCTGCATCAGTCAAAGAGCGATAATGGTTCTCAATTTCCTTCCTCACTAACTCTTCTCTTAATATGGTTTCACTCTCTTTTTTCAGTGCCATTTCCATCCATTCTTTATCCTCTTTGGCTTCTAAACTTCGTTTCTCTTCGCGCTTTTTGATTCCTTGCCGAGCTTGTTCTTTCAAATCTTCAAAAATGAGGCGTTTCTTCTCGTCTTTCTTAAACTTCTCAGCTATCATATTTTTTTCAATCCTTTTCAAATTTTCTAAATGCTTGTAGCGAGCAATTTTAGCCAAACTCTTCTTCTCATTTTCTAAATTAAGCTTATGCATTTTGATGCTCAGCGATTTTTCCTCAGCAATGGAATTCATCATTTCTGTATAATCTTTTACTTCTTTCTTTAGCTTTTGCTCTTCAACAAGAGAGACGAGTAGTTTTATTCGAGGTTGACTTTCAGGAGTAGTACAGCATAAAAAATGATTTGAACAACATAGTTTTAGAAAATTGAGAGCCTTTCCACACTTATAAATTTGATTCTGAATATCAGCAATGAATCGTGCACCACTTATAGTTCCAGAATCTTCATTTGGTATATTTTCAACAATATATGCATAGTCCCAGTATCGACGATCCCTATAAGAAGCAGCAGCTCCATGTTCAATCAAGCCAAACTCGGAGAATTCATCATAGCAGACACCTTCAAAAACCCAACGCTCTAAGAATCGGAAGTAGGGTCTAGAAGTTATTCGCAAAATAGAAATTAGGACAAAATATAGATCCTTAGTGTTCACATAGTAAGTCATGTCGAAAAGGTAACTTAGTAAACGAATACCTCGAGGTAGATCATCATTATTTTTTAGTTTAGGCAATTTTGTTACTTTACAAAGTTCAGCAAGGAAAAAAACGTGTTTACAAAGAGGTCTTAATGCTTTTGAGAGTTCTAGTAAACTATCTTTGACGGAAACAATTTTCAAAACCATAGCACGGAAACCATCCAAGTAATTTTGAATACCAGACTGAAAGCATTGAAAGATCAACCCTTCTAACAAGTTTCTTTTCTCTACAAACCTCTCCAACCTTCGAAAATGTGTTCCACAAGTAATATACTCTTGAGTATAAGAAGAAAATGTTTCAGGAGTTAAATTTTTCAGAGATAGTCCTGGTGATACAAAGAATTCCTGTGACGAAGACTTGAATCCAAAACTTCTTGAGGCAATCCCTATCATAAGATATCCAATATCGATAATCAACTCTTTTTCTTTCAATACGATGAGAGAAGGAATTTGAATAAGGTCAGGATTTGATAGTTTCAAATTATGCCATCCAAGAGCCCATGCCTTTAATACCCCCTCTGAATATTCAGTTATGTATGGTAATTCCTTAGGAGGGTCAATGACCGAAGGAAACTCCCAATTCCGTCGTAGACCCGAAGAAGGTGCTTTCATTTTCATAATATCACTCCAGGGAAATGGTAAGCTTTTTTCATCGTTGCAGGAGTCGTATCCTGCATCTTCTTCACAATCCCGTGAGGAAAAGTCAAATGCAGGCTCTTTTCTTGGGACACGGATTCTTCTTTGTCCTGAGCCATTGAGAGTTGCCGCTAAAGGTGGAATCGGCACTAACGTTAAGTTTGTAACGGGTTTTAAATTAAAGAAGGAGTATTGAGACACGGGACAAGTGCCACTTTTGTTGAATTTTTCATTCAAATCCTTGGTGAAAAGTTCTTTGGGGAAGGAAGGATAGGATCTATGATTTGAGAGGGGTGGGATTGAGTCTTTTTTGGGGGATGGAATGGATCTAAGAGTAAATAAAAAACTTAAAACTGGATGTGCACTCTGGGGGAGAGTATCACACAATTTCTCGAGATCATTGCCCTGATCGATGAACCACGACTCTCTTAATTCATAAGCGGCAATAGAAATGGAATCATAGGGGTTTATTGAGGAACTTCCATCTTCTTTATCAGAGGATTCCCCATTATTGTGATAAATAGTTTCGAATGAACGACCTTTCAGTTTCATACGAATCCGAGCCTTTGCATCCGATTTTCCAGGAACATACTGTTCCACAAGTTCCCCCAATAATGAAAACATTCTCCAATATCATTAACAGCACACAATTCGATTTCCCAATCCTCGCATCACTCCGTCTATATTCCAGCTATGCGAACGTTTCAAAATCAATGTTACAATTCAACATTTTCAATGTTTATTAGTAAAATGACGTCACTCTAACACATGTGACGTAGTAGCTGAGTGGTCCAAATTAAAGGACTCGAGGTAAAGAGTGGACGCTCAAGGTAAGGGAGTTGGGATTTAGTATTTCTCAATTCTGATTAGCTTAAAGTTAGAAACTGCTACATGTTCTTCCAGACACGCAGCCAGTTTGAACAGGCTGTCCCCTTCTTAGTGAAAAAGGAAAAATTAGGACGACTACATCACAGCAATAACGTGATATTGTAGGTCGGGGTTAGGAACATAATAGTCTTCCTTGTTTTTAGATTCAATTGTTTATTTTTCCCTTAACCGTCTTTCACTAGAGTCCTTTAGTACAAATCATAAAATATGCTTAACTAAATTATATAATAAATACTATTTATGTCTTAATTTTTTTAATTAATTAGTCTTTACACGTAACGACAATGAATACATACAAAAAATTGTTTTCTATTGCTTTGTAATGTAAAAAGAGAAGGCCCCGCAAAGAGGAAGGCCACAATTGAGAAATATCAGCACATAGAAAAGTGGGGGGGGGTAAGGCGAAAATACAGGGTTTTTTTTCACCTTCATAAAAAAAATAAGATCAAAATCAAATTCTTCCTTTAAAAGAAAAATATTCAGGGATGGGGGCAAAACGACTTAGTTACATTAGTACTACCATTGCCATTTATGGATTTCAAATTCATCTCCCAGTTATCAAGAGCGATCGCAGGATTATATTTTGGGGCAGCTTGGTTTTTTTCCCCTAATCTGATGGAATGACCTTTTCTAGAAAATAAATCCTTAAATTGTTTTTGTTTTTTTTGGAGGGGGGCTAATTTTCATTCCATATTAATTATTTTTTTAAATTCCTCGATTTTTGGGGGAGGGAGGCTAAAGCCTGTTTACTCCCCCCTCTGCAGATGCCCCTTGTCAATGACGTAGTAATAAGGTATATAGTGGTCACTGATGTATATCATAAAGATATTTTGATCTAAGACATAACAATGTCGTAGTAATAAAATATTGCAGTTTTATGCATATAGCATCGAAACATGTATACAGAGTACACTCATCCATCATCAAATCACATTTTTTTTTTCTCAAACTCATATTTAAAGTTGATAATATTGTAGATTAAAACGCGTGCAAGGAGAAAGGGGGGGGGGAATACATATGGTATCATTATTTAAAATACTGATGTGATTATCATCTGCCTGCTTTATTATGATTTTTGAGGGTATAACGAAAGTATTTATTAGCAAAATGTTTAATGAAGATATACTACGTATAATTGACATAGACGTTTTTTATCCGTTACAGTAGATTTTATAACGTCACACTCCACGAAATTGTAATTCATTATGAACCTTATTCTCAGAATAATAGCTAATAAAACGACAAAGTAGAGTATTTCGAAATATATTTGAAGTTCCAAGTTTAAAAAAGAATAATCTACATACTAAAAAATATACCATCACACATTTATGTTAAATATACAAAATTAAACAATTGGAATCATATAACTAATAACAATAAATTATATATACAGAATATTGAAAAAAAAAAATTGATCCAAATAATATTTTCTTGTTCTGACATCGGAATCCAGTTAAATATGTCATAACTTTAGGTTGCAAAACACAAGCGAGACGTGGAGTTTAATCAAAAGATAATCACCCCTCTTCTTCATGTGGAAGTTGCTATATACAATTGTGCACAGGATAGATATATCTCTACCGATGAGATCTAACTAATTATTAATAATAAAGTAAATGTCAAAATCATAAAATTAGAAAATAAATATACTAATAAAAAAAATGTTAGAAATAAATCCATCTTAAAGATTTAGAGCAAAAGCTAATTATGTAGTAATATCCGGGAATATTACTCCTTATTAAGAGCATCAAAAAAGATTTTCCCCGTTATTTCTGCTTATATAACAACATAATATTATCATGAAGGATTTACACAATTGCTAATTATAATGCAACACCCAATGTAACTACCCTTGTTGTTGTGACCAACCGTTTTTGTCTTTTATGAGTTTTCTGAACACCTTTTCTTGGAGCCCATCAACCATAGCTAAGCCTTAAGTGATAAAAAAGTAATATTTATTGACTACGTAATATTGGAAAACCTAATTATCATACCCAAGTCTTAAAGCGAAGTAAGTAGTCTCAGACAAACTAGTTGTGAACCATCCAAAGCTACTACCCCCGTTGTTGTGACCATTTATGTAGTTGTTTTTGCCTTTTAATGAGATGTGTATCAGAATTTTAGGTAAAATAGAATCATATTTTATGGTTAGATTTAAAAAAAATTTGAATACTTACTGTTAGATAGTACAAAATTCAGAGTTCCATTTCGAAATTAGTAAATATTTTATACTTTTTACTGATAACTTTATCGTCATTTGGGGTGGATGACTCAAAACATTTTTATATATATTTCTATAAATGACATCAGTAACAACATCCTCCATTAATTTAATGATGGTTCCTCGGCTTACCTGTGTATTTCTCTATAAATTTTTTGAACGTAGATGATTAGCAATGGATAAGGTTATATTACATGCAATAAGCATCTTTGTGAGATCAGAGTTAAAGTCTGACTTGATGTATTCATGATTAACTTGATTTTTTAGATGAATATACATGCTCTTGATATGAAATGAGGATAATGAGTGGAGTGTAATTCTAGACAGGGGACTAAAGGCACATTTAAATCGACAAATCCCACAAACCATCTGTTTCTCATCCGATAAGTATTTCCCAAATTCCTGGGCCTTCATTTTCATAAATACAGACAGAAAGCGACGTTATTTTAGACATTTTATTCAGTTCTCTATCGACTATCAGTATCTAATATTATACTAATATTGAATAATATAGGCGGGAATGATAACGTTCTTGATTGATTGAAGAAGATGTATATTATTTAATCAATGATGCCATAAGTATTTCTTCTTTTCTCCTCGCACGCTTTTCTATTCTTACCAAAATTATCATCCTTACTCATATTTATAGTTGATAATATTGTAGAGAAAAACGCGTGCGAGGAGACAGGGGGGAGAAAGACATATGGTATCATTGTTTAAAATACTGATGTGATTATCACTGATAATCACATCAGTATTTATCAGTTGCCTGCTTTATTATGATTTTTGAGGGTGTAACGAAAGTATTTATTAGCAAAATGTTTAATAAAGATATACTACGTATAATTGACTTAGACGATTTTTATCCGTTACAGTAGATTTGGAAATGTCACACTCCATGAAATAGTAATTTATTGTGAACCATATTCTCAGAAAAATAACTAATAAAACGACAAAATAAGAGTATTTCGAAATATATTTGAAGTTCCAAATTTAAAATAGAAGGCTTAAATTAAATATAATCTACATACTAAAAAATAAACCATCATACATTTAAGTTAAATATACAAAATTAAACAATTAGAATCATATAACTAATAATAACAATAAATTATAAATACAGAATATTGAAATAATAGATTGATCCAAATAATATCTTCTTGTTCTAACATCGGAATTCAGTTCAATATGTCATAACTTGAGGTTGCAAAATACAAGCCAGACGTGGAGTTTAATCAAAAAGATCATCACCTTTTTTCCTTATGTGCAAGTTGCATATACAATTGTGCACAGGATAGATATATTTCTACCGATGAGATTTTAATAATTATTAATAATAAAGTAAATCATAAAATAATGTTAGATTTCAATCCATATCTTCCTCCAATCTTAGTAAGAACAGCTTTTAGAATCCCACTTTCATTTATTTCATATTTATCTAAAAAAAGAAAAGTTAATCCATGCAGTCAAATTTAACTGATAAGGCAGTTCAGGCAACCATTCTTGACTTATTGTAGTCTTTTAACATGACATCGTAAAGATTTAGAGCAAAAGCTAATTATGTAGTAATGTCCGGCGATATTACTCCTTATTAAGAGCATCAAAAAGATTTTTTTCTCCGCTATTTATGCTTATATAACAACATATATACACAATTGGTAATTATAATGCTACACCCAATGCAACTACCCCTGTTGTTGTGACCATTTAAGCAGTTGTTTTTGCCTTTTATGAGTTTTCTGAACACCATTTCTTGGAGCCTATCAACCATAGCTAAGCCTTAAGTGATAAAAAAGTAATATTTATTGACTATGTAATATTGGAAAACCTAATGATCATACCCAAGTCTTTAAGTGAAGAAACTAGTCTCAGACAAACTAGTTGCGAACCATCCAAAGCTACTACCCCCGTTGTTGTGACCATTTAAGCAGTTGTTTTTACTATTTAATGAGTTTGTATCATAATTCTTGATATGTTTAGCTAAAATAGAATCATATTTTAGGGTTAGATTTAAAAAAAGATTGAATACTTACTGTTAGATAGTACAAAATTCAGAGTTTCATTTCGAAATTAGTAAATATTTTATACTTTTTACTGATAACTTGATCATCATTTGGTGTGGACGACTCAAAACATTTTTATATGTATTTCTATAAATGACATCAGTACCAACATCCTCCATTAATTTAATGATGGCTCCTCGGGAAGGGATAGGTTTACCCGTGTGTTTCTCCATAAATTTTTTGAACATAGATGATTAGCAATTGATAAGGTTATATTACTGCAATAAGCATCTTTGTGAGATCAGAGTTAAAGTCTGACTTGATGTATTCATCATTAACTTGATTTTTTAGATGAATATCCATTCTCTTGATATGAGATGAGAATAATGGTGGCGTGTAATTCTAGATAGGAGACCAAAGGCACATTTATTTCGACAAATCCGACAAACCATCTGTTTCTCATCTGGTAAGTAATTCCCAAATTCCTGGTCCTCCATTTTCAGAAATCCAGACAGAAGGCGACGTTATTTTAGGCATTTTATTCAGTTCTCTATCGACTATCACCATCTAATATTATATTAATATTGAATAATAAAGGCGGGAATGATGACGTTCTTGATTGATAGAAGATGTATATTATTTAATCAATGATGCCATAAGTATTTCTTCTCTTCTGCTCGCACGCTTTTCTATTCTTACCAAAATTATCACCCTTACAGTCATATTATTATTTATTATTCTTTCATATGCAGAGCTTTAGTCTGCTCTAAAAAACTTGAGCGTGCTCCCGCTCAGTTACTAATTTTGTTAGCGCGCTTCACTCCCGCTTGTTTTTTAAACTAATGAGCGTGCGCCGTTCAATGAAAAATGGGAACTGAACTCTGTTTGCTCTAGAATTCGACTTATTTATATATATATTTGAAGATAAGTGACTAAAAGAAAAAAATAATGCCCTTGTTTCATTATCGTTCATAATTTCGATACAAAGTTTTACAGTGTAGACACAAGATAAATAAATTATATTAGAAGGTGGAACTAGTCAACCTCTATTATTTATATTTTATCAAATTTCTTTTAAATGGTTGAGCTCTATCAACTTGCACACATCATTGGATAAATAAAAAATTGTAGTAGTTTATAACATTCTTGGTATTTTCTGACTTATATAATGGACCTTATTGTATATATCCTGATATGTAAAAGACGACTCCTTTACATCTTGACATCATTATCAGAGTCGTCGATGTCAATATTGCGCAGTGCTTGATTCACTATTACTACAAATTCTTAAGGATGTTTTAAAATGCAATACTAAATTATCAGAGGTTAGAAGATGGCCAAATGACAGTATAACAATAAAAAAATCATCACAAAATAAACGAAGGCTTTATCAATAACAGCGGATACTTTAACTCCAAAAATGGTTATATAGACTTGTCCTAGATCAAAATATTAGTCGTGGGAGAAAATAACAATACATGCTATTTTAATATAGATTTAATAGATTTATTCTGTGTAACTCTGGATAGATACAATAAATATTATTAAGTAATAATCATTTTTATACTAATTTAATTAATGAGTTTTTATGTAGCTGATACTACAAGTATTATACCTGGTGCCTAATTTCTTGGAATTGCTCTTTTCTATTTATTAATCATTATTTGTCAACGCGAAAACTTACCCACAAAAACCATCCTTCGAAAGTTTGTAAACATAATTATAATATTGATTGCTTGATTCTATGCGAATAATAACCGCATATTTAAAAAATACTAACTAAGAATTTTACGACAATAGAATTAATATTCAATTAAGAGAAAGTACTTTCACATTGCACAGTAATAAAGATTGAAGGTACTAATGTCGGTTTAAAATTGATGTACGCCGCATAATCAATTTTTTTGAAAACTTTACAAAATAATAGAAAAATAAATTTTTTATAGTCCATTGTGTTTTTTATTTGATCCATTATACATGTTTGGGATTTGAAGGCTATCTTGAGATAACTTATTTTCTAGCAAATGGTGCAATTAAACGAAGCAAACAACGGATTGAAAAAAAACTGGGTTAAAAATTTAAAATTTATCTACATTAAATATAAATGATATCAAATTGTTTTTCTCAATTTAAGTAATAAACATTCAGCACTTAAACGGGGGTTCCCAAAACAATTCTAGTTTTCCACGCACGCATCTTGTAAAATTTTCCCTCTCCGTAAATTGGCATTTTGTAACATACCTACTTTATAATTGCAATAAATTAAGAAAATTTATTCCAAGAAATGAAGAAAAATAAGGTACAAGAATAAATAAAACTTAAAGATATAAAATTATATATAAAATAAAAAAAAATCAATAAAATCATTTAATACTACGGTATAACTATGTAATATTATTCAATGACAAAAGTAATATTTTTTCCAAAATTTTCGTCCTTTTAAACTTTGGCATCGATCTTTAAATATTTGACCACCTTTTGAAAACACTCTCTCAACAGCCGCTGAGAACGGAAGTGTTGTATTATTGTGTAGAAATATTTTTTGAATTTTTGGGAAAGATTTTAAAAGATCTAAAGAGGTGTCTTTTAAATTCATAAAATTTTCTACAATTTCAGCGGCGGTTTGATTTCTTTTGAATTTTTTCTTCATTAGAAAAAAGCTTGATGTTGACTCAATTGCTACTAAATTCTCAGGATTGTCACTAACAATCTCGGTTTGGGCGAGAAGGCTAACTTCATCTACTAAGACTTTATTGATAGCCCCAGATTTGTTTGGCCCCAGAGCAAGAAATGGCATGGGAACAAGTTTACTGTAAAATTTCATATAAATCCCGTTGTTGTTCATTTTTCTATTGCATTTTACTGACCATTTTTCTAAAACTCACAATATTACGGGACAAAGTGCGTCCTGTTTCAGCTCAATACGGGACTGGTGCTTTTGTTTCAATACGGGAGGATTCTGTTTTTCAAGGGACGTTTTGCAACCCTAGTTGTAGTGCTTAGGACTATGAAACCGAAACAATCCTAGTAAACATAATTACTTAATTTATCAGTTTTATCTCTTTTGCCTTTTCATCAAATTTCATCATAAAGTTTTGATCATAATCAATTAAATTTGCCTAATATTAAGCATTATGATAAATGAATATGTGACGTAGATATGTGTTGCGTTAAAATAAAACAATCTAGAACTAAAAATCGAGAATACGAGAAAATTCCAATGTATTTTTTTTATAGCCCAATATTTCATAGAAATATTTGAGTAAATTATACGCATTGTATTCAAATTTGTGGGATGAGTTTTTTACATCTTGTCTGGGGAGATTTTTTTTGTAAATTCATGAAATATCTCGAGGATTTTGTGGGACAAGTATCACTTGTTGATTATCTACTCGAAAGTAAAATTAATTATCATTTACGCCCATAAGCACAAAAAAAAAAATCATCATCATAAAATAAAATATCTGGGGTGATTCAACATAAGAACAATCTTGAGCAAAAATCAAGAAAGGGAATAAATCACATTGTATTTTCTTACTTTTTATTAGGGATGTGCAGAACTCGTAAATTAGAACTCGAGTTTTATGAAGTAATAAAAAACAACACAAAAACTCGCCTCGTAGGCATAAAAAACCAAGTGTTACTCGGAACCAGTGATGGGGAAGTTAATTTATCTTTTTAACTAGTTGAGTTAAAGTTAATTATTATTTTCTTTTTTGTAACTGGTTGAATGAAAGTTAATTTCCATTTCTATGAAAATTAACTAGTTAAGTTAAAGTTAATTTCCAGTTTATTTTTTTAAACTATTTAAGTTTAATTTAATTAACTTTAGATTAATTTAAGTTAAATTAACTCACCCGACCTTTGTTAAATTAAAATTAATTTCAAAATTAAAAATAACTATTTAAGTTAAGTCATTGAGAAATTTATCAAGGCTTTATAATAAAGATTATTCTGTCTGTCTCTCTGGCTGAAATTTTCTCCACTTTCAGTTGAACAATCAAGAAAAAAATACGGATTAAAGTTACTAGTAAAATAAAAGTCAAAGACATCTAACATTTTATATATTTGTGGTTCTATCTAATTTTAAGCCATATATAAAATTATAAAAATGTCGGAGATAATATATAAAACGACATATTCTAACACACTGAGAAAATATCCTTTTTATTGGTTTGATGTGAAATGACCCAGTTGAAAAGTTTAATAAAACAGATAGTGTCGAGCCAGTGTTTAACTATGTAAATCATCGGAGAACTAAGGGTTACTTCAAGACAGTATTTTAGTATTTAAACTTAGAATAAAAAAATTAATTCAACTTTAACTAATTAACTTAATCAAGTTAAGTTATAATTAAGATAATGCAGTTTAAAAGATTGATAAATTCAGTTAAAAGTTAATTTTGATAAATAAAAAATTAACTAGTTAAGTTGAAGTTAAAATAACGCTGTTTAAATAATTAACTAGTTAAGTTAAAAGTTAATTAACTTAACTTATCTATGTTAAGTTAAGTTGCATTAACTTGCCCAACTTTGCTTAAAACTCGTCAGCAGCTCAAAATTCGACAAAAGCTCGGAACCCATCAAAACTTGGGATTCTCTTTGAAATTTAGAGTTTATGTTTTCCTACTGGTAACACTAGTAGAAATGTTATGACTTTTGTGCAATGCGTACTCTTAATCTCAGTTCGTTTTCAAAAGTTATCATACCTTGATTTTTTTTAGAATAGCAGGAGTGATGGACATTGATTGGAATTACGTAGTTTATTAAGCAAACGCTCAAAAGTCCTCCTCATACCAATACCCTTACGATAAACTTGGATGTATTAATATAGATAAATGAATATTTATAAATCCATGAATAAGGGGTCATTATTAAACATAAATTTGAATAGTCAAATTTGATTTTAAATCTACTAGCTACTAATTCTTTTGAGAATCACTTACGATTTAAGCTTTCACATTATCCCTATTTCAAATATTAAACTCTTTGAGAAAATTTTCAAAATCCAAAACTATTCACAAAAAATTGAATTTTTGGGGAAAAAAAAAATTTAAAACCTAGAGTTGGTCAGAAATATTTGATTTATTTTGTCAAAAAACTTACAAGATTCTATTTCAAATATATAGAACCTTTATTTGAATGATGAAACTTATATTGGCCCCGATAAAATACAATTTATAAATGTTATATTATTTTTTAGAGACGATCAATTTTGACTACTTTATGTGTAATTTGCGACCCAACCAAAGGGTTAATAAGGACAATTTGTATATAGAAATTGACGAGAATTCGTCGAAGAATACAAAAGTAATCCACACTCAATTTTTAGAAAAATAATTCTATCTTGATTCTGTGTTAACGGCATGTAACCTACTATTTGCTCGGAATGATATAAAATATATGAGTTCCTCGACTTAAAAAACCTCGTTCATTTTTATGTAAGTAACCTTAGGTTAGGTTGATGCTTATAGCAAGGATTTTATTGTAATATGTAACATATTTTTTCAGATTTTTGCCTGAGAAAAAGTGATAGATCAAAAACCTCTTATTCTGCACATCAAGAAAATAACAAGCAAGGATAATTTTCCGCAAAAATGAGCTTGAATTATATATATTGTATTTCAGTTACTATTAGAATTTTCTATATTCTTATTAATACATGGAAAGCGGAGCTACTTCAGCCGCGTCTGCAAGGGTGGGCTGGAGGGGCTGTAGCCCAACCAAATATCAAAATTTCTACAAAATTTAATTTTTTTTGTTTTACCAAAATAATTAATTTTCTGTGAATCGCTAGGGATTTTTGGATTGTTGTTTCAAAAAAATCCCACCTCCCCCAAAAAAAAAAAAATATATATATGTAATCCTGGGGATGCCCCTGTAGTTACATTTAAAGTAAGCTAAAATTCATTGTCACTATTTAAGAATTAGAAATGAATAGATTTAAGTTGTAGGAGACCCTTTCAAGACGAAATCAAGTATAACAAATAAAATGAAGAGCCCAATATTTCATATACAAATTGGAGTAAATTCTATAGTTTGTATTAAAATTGACCAATTTCTGATGAATTTGGTATACAAGAATTTTAAGTATAGGTAGTCAAGAACCTTTATTTGAATTATGAGACTTATATTGTCTGCAGTGTATGAGCTCTAGCTCTGGCATATTAAGGAATTTTTGCTCTTTACTAGAAAATTTTGTATTGAATTTTTTTTCCAAAAAAATTTAAAATTTAATTTAATTTTTCAAATATTTTTCGAAAATTTAATTATTTTTTAAATTAGGTATTATAGGTTAGATTAGAGTTCAATTTTCTACATACCCATTCATTTCTTATTTTTATTGGAAAATACTTTAATAAAATTTCAATTTTATTTAAAACACGATGGTGAATGTAGTGCAAAATCAAATACCAGCATGGTGATGAAAGGTAGAAATTTTTTGGTTCCCCGAAATGATTGGTAACAGATTATGTATCACCAGTGCAGTGATGTTATGAGTAATGCTGTTGGCTATTTGGTTAATATTTGGTAAAATTATCCCTATGCCTGGATTGAAATGTATGGAGGCCATGAAATTTGAAGCTACTCAACGGATGACAACAAAATATTTTGTTGAATATGCCGATGTAAGTACTCTTACAGTCCCCCATCCAGAGTCAAACGACACTTAATGTCCTCGTCCCACATCAAGAATATGAATGCATACGAACAACATTTGACTCTTGATGATTCTGACAACTTTAACACCGAACTCTTAAAGATGCTAGTTTCCTGTAATATATATTTTTTCACTCTGGAGAACCCCATTTTATCAAAGTTTATGAAGAAATATGCCAATAGAACCGTCCCTAGTAGAAGGACTCTACATAGATTAATGGAGATTGTCTGCAAGGACGCATTTTCCAAAATTAAAGGCAAAATTGGAGATAAGGATATTTTCATAGTTGTTAATGAGACTAAAGACAACCAGGAACGATCAATTACAGCTATATTGAGTTTCTTGAGTCGTCCTTATAACATAACTTATGAGCAAGTAGGGTGTACGAAATGAGGTCTCGAAATTTTTAAATAATGTCATAGATTATTTTTAGTTCGGATTCGGACTTTACTGGATTTGTTACCATGTCGTGGGAACATTAGTTTTTATCCTTCCCACAAAACCTTATTCTTCCACGTTTTGCTTTTTGACAGTTCAAAAATTAAATAATGAACGTAAAATAGGTGGACGGGTCCAAGACTGGTAAAAGGTTTCGATTTTTTAGATTTGTATACGAGAATTAACTTTATTTGAAGGAGTTTTTTTCTTCTGACTTCAGGGAAAGCCAATATTTTCAATATTTATTCGATAGCGACAGAGTTGTTTAATTTTGTTTTACTCGCTTTTTATTAAGTTATAGACAAGAAAAATTGAATATTATGACGACACATGTAGAGTACATAGAAAATATATACTCTTGTTCCTAGGCTTCTCTTGTGTAATCCATCTCACGTCTTAAACCTTTATTTTATCTTCCAACCTTTACTAAAAAAAAATCCAAAATCAAAAGGAACCTTTTTTTCGACGACAGTATTCTCCATAACTCTTTTGTTTTTGCAAGTACGAAAAAAATATTGGTAGGATTGTGTTCATATTTATAATGACAATAAATTCTATTCTCTACTTTTTTGTAAAATTTGTACAAAAAAGTAATTGACAATTCGGTTCTAGGAGGATTGGCCTTGAACATGTTTGGCTTGTACGTATTCGCATTATGACGTTTTTGCCTTGTACTGTTTTGCCTTGCAACGTTCTCGTCTTGAGACTTTTTTTGCCTAGGAAATAATAGAGGGAATAATACTTCTTCTTAGTTATATATTTGTTTTGAATTTTTACCATTGTATTCCAGCTTTGAAAAATTAGAAATAAAAAGGTAAACAAGTTAGACAATAACAATGCTTCAAACCTTGATTATATATAATACGTTGATTTCAAAGCATTGGGAAGGAATCACAGGGTGCTACTGCTACGTTTCGTTGCAAAGAATCATTAGCATTCATATGCAGTCCATTTCTTCATCAAAATGGCATGAAGAGATATTTAAATCTCTAGTTGCATTAAGGATTGTACTAGAGTTATAGATTTAGATCAAGATGGGGATCTCAATTATCACAGTAATAGATTTTGCTGTGCTCGCTTCGACCCTTCACTTGTGCTTCCCTCCCTGTGCCTTGGGAGTAAATTATCTTGCAATCTTGTGTGTTTATATCTTATGCATATTAGCAATTAACCATCTTCATGTTACTGTGAAGATTTTGGAACGAATGAAAAAAAACACCATTTTTCCAAGATCCTTCATAAATAGGATTTAATAGGATAAAGATATCTTCACAATTTGAGGTTTAAAATTGGAATATCATTAAGGAATACTAATTATAATTATTATTTCACAGTCAATTTCAAACTTATAAAAACTCAGAGAGTCCATGCCTAGGATGCAATATGGAACATCGGTGACTATGAAATTTTAAGGAACTTAAGCCAATCCTGTAATTAGTTGACTAATCTTCCTAGAAAATCAAGAGGGGGACGTTAGAAACTTTTTATATCACTCATGGGCAAGAATTTATAAACTTGTGTCGGACAATTTCATCTTTCATCAAAGCCCTTTTCTTAAGGGATACAGAAGAATAAAATCATCAATTTCCATTTAGAAGCACGAAAAATTGTTCCTGAGTGAACTATTCCGGATACTCAAACGATCTCAAACAATGTATTGACCTCTAAATCGCATAAAATGAGTATGTGTGAAGGTGTATAGTATAGATATAGATAGTGAGAACCCCCTTTCCATTGTATAATACAATAAATTGTAATATATTTAACCTTTACTTCTCTATTAAAAGAAACTGATTTGAATCATTATAAGTAAATCCATCAATATTAACAATTTCATAAAATATATAACCAGAGCATGATTCAGAATAATTTATTGGTTCCAGTTAATTTATATTCAACTCTTATTGTATAGGAGTAGATAGTATAAAAAACAACTTTGTCAATTTTATATAGTATAAAATATATAATTTTAATATCACCATAAAATGCCTTAGAAATTGTATTTATATATATATTTTTTTAGCTTATATCTGAGCGCAATTAAAATGTATTAATAACTATTGCTATTTCCATAAAGATAGTCGTTACTTGTATAAAGTTTAAAGAAGTGAGGGACATACCTCCATATGGCCCACCGGTGGCATGGAACTTGTAGTACAAATTGCTTCTTGATTTATGGAAAATATAAAATTTATCTTGAGTACAGTATAAATACATAGCTATATGTCGCAAAAAAAAAAAAAAACAGAAAGAAAATTATAGTACAATTTGATATTAACACCCCTTTCGACTACTATTTCCCAGATGCACATGACAATTTTAAAGATTATATGATATTATCAATAATTATTTAATAAGATTTTTTCAAATTTATTAGTAAATGACCAGTGTTTGAACTAGAACCCTACATATCCCTGCAAAAATAATGAACGACCATATTGGCTTTTCTTATGTAACGATATTTTTAGGTGCAATAGAGAATAAGGTTTGATAATTATTTAATACCATGACTCTGATAAGTAAAATATATAATTAACCGTATCCTGTACGAAAGAGTAATATATGTTTTTTCAAGTATTAATGACTATAACAATCCTAAATTAAATTAATCACGATGAAATTTATGTTCAAAAAATTAAATGAAACTTTAAAAAAACCTAAATATAGAGTAAATTTGTTTATCAACTGAATAAGTACTTCGTTACCCTACATAATCTAAGAGAACTTGCACTAAAATGAAAAAATACACCTGATTTCATATATAAGTTATAACAAAAAAGATTGGCATGAAATATGGTGATATGAAACGCCGTGGCCTTACCTAAGAATAATTTAGGTAATAGCTGAAAGATGTACATAAATCTAATTTAGTAGAACCTAGAAAAATATACCTCTATACCTAAAAAAAACAGACTATTAGTTTTTTTTAAAATCTTAAGTATGTTAACATTTTAATAACTTTATATAATCGACTAATTCCAATTGATGTAGTTAAATAACAAATACAGAAGGGAAATACTGGATTCGAGTAATCTTACTCAATAATACATCCAATGTAATACATTAATAATTAAAAAGGTTATCGGTGTTATATCTGCAATCCATCTAAAAATATCAAAATCTAAAGACCAAATGAGATATCTTACTCGATTTAGGGTAAATATAATTATTATTATATACCTACAGATCCCAATCTTGGTCTTTATTTTAGTCAGACGCCCTTCCCTCTATTTGAAGGAACTTAGTAAGACGGCTGGAAAGATCGAGGTGCCAGATCATATTGTCCGACACAAGTTTATAAATTCTTGCCCATGAGTGATATAACAAGTTTCTAACATCCAGCCGTGAAAATTCTCTTGATTTCTTAGGAAGATTAGCCTATCAATTGCACGATTTCCTTAAGTTCCTTAGAAATTTAAAGTCGGCGATGTTCAATGTCCCATCCTAGGCATGGACTCTCTGAGTTTTTATGAGTTTGAATTTGACTATGAAATAATAGTTACAGTTATTATTATATTTATATATCATATTCTGTATTCACAAATGCATGTAGACTTTCATGAACGAGGCCCCCATATTGATATTGATCCATAGCTCTAGTACAATCCTCGATGTAAGTAGAGATTGCATATGAATGCCAATGATTTTTGTAACGGACTGTAATTCTGTGATTCCTTCCAAATGCTTTGAAACCTAGGTGTTAAGGTTTGAAGAATTGTGATTGTCTAGCTTCTTTACCTTTTCAAAGCTGAAATACAATAGTAAAATTCAACTAACAAATATATAACTAGGAAGAATTCAAAGTGATGGAATGTTATTTATCATCTACCACCTTGGAAGAAGTTGTATTCATTCTATTATTATCAAAGGCAAAAAAGTATCAATGCGAAAACGTCACAAGGCAAAACAGTAATGATGTATCGCTCGCGAACATAATGGCTCTATGAGCCGTCTCTTTAAAGTGGAAGACCGGAGCCAGCTCCCCACCAATCAGAAGCCGACTCACCCCAAATGATGCAACTTTTGCTTTTTATTATAACTCGTCATGTTCCATTTAAAAATTCCTCAAAAGGGGGGAATTCAAAAGTTTAATTCCGATTTGCCTCTTTTAAATTTATTACATTTATAAATTATATGTACCCCCCTCCCTATACCATAGATGCCAAAACAGGACGGGACGACAATGGTCCCTCACTTTTTAACGACTCAATAAAACTGAAAAGTTGAATGATTAATTTATCATCAATATATGATGTCCTTTTTATGGTTCTAGGAAAATTAGACTTTTGTATCCCCCACAATGAGGGATTTCTATACTAGTGACAATAAAAAAATGGAACATGGCAAGTTAGCAATGACAATGACAATAAATCAATCAGAAGGTCAAACATTTAAAAAAATTGCTCTGTTTTTATCAAAATCAGTATTTTCACATGATCAATTATATGTTGCATTTTCAAGAGTGTCAAAAAGGGGTCAAATTTGATTATTTTTACACCAAATGGACAGAAAATAAAGACAAAAATGTTAGATACAAGGAGGTTTTACAATAGAAATTTAACTAATTTTTGACTTAATAAACATTTTTTAAATAGCGTGTTCGTGCTAGTATGATATTATAATAATTAAGCTCCTTCAAATAAAGTTAATTATCAGCTGCAAATCTTAAAAAAACGGAATCCTTTAACCTACTTACTCCCTTGAATATGATATGAATGGATAAGTTAATATATTATTTTGTAAGAACTGCTTCACTCTTAAAAGGTATTAATCTTTGAACTTTAATTTTAGTGAGTCTGTAGGATTGTTTTATTGCACCGGGATCTAAAGCAGGTCATTCGGATCCCCATCGAATCTGAAGGAGAGATAAATGAATAAAGACATCAAAAAAGTTGGTGACAATTAGGATTATCCAATAAACAGAAAGAACCTCTAGTACTTTTTCCTTAAAATATTTAATCAGGAATGTTATATCTGTTAGTTTGATCTCTAAGCAACTTTTATGAAGAAATTTGGAAAAACAATATCCCCCCTATAAAATTAATTATTATATGAAAATTCGATAAGGAATCAATCTTTATTTGCTGCTGCATTAGTCAGCAAATGGATTTGGAACACTTAATACATATAATTGTAAAAGAAAAATACAAATTTGGTAATAATTTCCATAACAAAGTGGGAGAATGTTCTTTGTATTCACAATAGACTCTTGTTTCTATCCTTCTCTTGTGAGATCCATTATCTCACGTCTTAAACCTTTATTTTATACCTCAACCTTTACTAAAGAAACCCCCAAAAACGCCCAAAATCAAAATGTATATTCTCGGTTAATTCTTTCAAACTACGGAATTAATATTTTATAGAGCGTTTTCAGTTGACGTCTGCAGTATTGCTGCAGGGTATCTTGAGGGCCTAACAACAAAGTTGTTTAAGACTAAACAAACCAATGATGGGCAAGTAAACTTATCTTTTTAACAGGTTAAGTTAAAGCTAATTATTATTTCATTTTTTAATGTCTAGTTAAGTTAAAATTAGTTTTTACTTAAATAGTTAAGTTTAAGTTAATTTAGTTTAGAGTAATTTAAGTTAAATTACCTTACCAATCCTTGGTTAAGTTAATGTTAATTTATTTATTAAAAAAAACTAAAAAACTATTTAAGTTCATGTAATTGAGAGATTTATTAAGGATACATAATAAAGTTTATTCTGTCGGCCTGTCTGGGATTTTCTCCACTTCCAATTGAACGATCAGGAAAAAAGTACAAATTCAAACTCCCAACAACAATAACAAATGAAAAAGCAATAAAAACGAAGCTTACCTTGTATAATAACTACCGGAGGAGGCTAATGAGGAATATGTTCAACCACGTCTCTGCAAATTTTCACTTAAACTTTAACTTAATCAAGTGAAGTTAAAGTTAAGATGATTCATTTAAAAAAATAACTGGTTAAGTGACCAGTTAATTTTGATAATTTAAAAATTAAATGGTTAAGTTATAGTTAAAATAACGCTGTTTAAATAATTAACCAATAACTAGTTAGGCTAAAAGTTAATTAACTTATCCAAGTTAGGTTAAGTTACATTAACTTGCCCAATTCTGTAAAAAAACCATTTTCATAAGTAATGGGTGTTATAATGTCACCTCTTTTTTTATAATGCCTGGCAATTAGGCTGTATAAGTAGTAGTAGAGTGGGCGGGATTTCATTCTACAGACGAGACTCCAAAGTTTCCTTGAAACTACAGTTAATTACTATCATGCTTCGGAGTAGTGAGTAGCCGTCGAGTATAAATATTGCCAAAAAATGGTTCTACATAATATTTTATAAATTATAGTAATTTCAAATTGGGCTCCTGAGTTTTTATTGGTGCATTTTATGAAAACCAATGAATTACTGGAATTCAATTCCATAATTTGAAAATTGTTTGAATACAAATAGCTACACAGAGAGCTAAAAGTGATACCATCAGACTTAATGTTATTTTAAATTGGTGCATTTTGTTCACTTCGAGTAATTCAAACCAGATTTATTCGGAAAAAACTAATATTTTTAAAGCTTTTTCAAAATCACTAATTACTACCAATCAATACCAATTAATTTTGCATGCTTTAGGTTATTATAGTTGCACTCTAAAACCTTTCAGTGAAAATGTATCTAAAGAAAAACAAGGCAAACAAAAAATAGCCAGGTACTTAAATACCGAAGTTCGATTTATTTAATGTATGGACTATCAGAAATGATTTTCAAAACTCTTTGAAACAAAACATTAAATATTATGTACTATTATTATAAAACAAAAATTTATAACTTTTATGATTTTTATATAAAACTTGTTTTAGTGCTCTTTGGAAATAGGAAGTTTTGTTGTCACAATGGTAAACTATTGCAGTTTATTTAAATGTTAATGTGGGAGCAAGAAATAAAAGACCTTTAACCTTACATTCTATCGAAAATATATCCCTTTAATGAATAGTTAATTATATATCAGACACGAATATGTTATTACAACGTAATACAATCTTATTTCCATAGTGTAGATAATCAATTAAATATTAAATTTGCAAAGATATACGTGTATTATTTTCCCACAAAATTATCTTACTTTCCTTGTCGTTAATCAATCTAAAACAAAATTAATTGTAAGAATTTAAACATTTCATAGGGATAATATTACTTTGATTTAATTCAAACTAGAGTAGGCTTGTCCGGAGTTACCCGGGACATTAAGAAATAAAAATTGATTAAGAACTTTTTGCTTAATATAAAACAAAAAATAAAAACTGTAAAATTTAAAAAAAAAGATTCTTACGTTGGTTTTATGAATATGAGTATATATGCATTATATTGTATATATCAAATTGGTATCATGCAATGTAAATATTTATTAGTACCTACATAAATAATATGAAAGATAAGTCTTATATTATTTAATAAATTTGTTTTTATTAATGTTTTTTTTCAGTTTTCTATATAAAAATATTCAGTTATCTGTTACAAACTACTATCGACCATACTATTCATCTCAATTCTCGAAAAACCTTCAAAATATCCAAATTAAAAAAAATATATGTGTATTTATTTTGTGCACTTAGCAATGCTTGTTATGGTGGGTATTGTAGTAGTTTCTTTTGTCAGTTCCATCCTCTTGTTAGCCCACAGGCCGTGCGCTGGAAAGCCCCACCCCAAAATTAAGATTTTTTTTCTTTTTTACTAGAAAATTAAATATTGAATTTGTTTTTCAAAAAATTAAATATTGAATTTGTTTTTAAAAAAATTCAATATTTAAAATTTAATTAATTTTTTGGAAAAAAAAACTAATTTTCTATGATTATTTATAGATTTTTGAAATTTGTTTTCAAAAATATAATATTGGATTTTTTTTGTGAACAGTTATGGATTTTTGAAATTTTTTTCTTCAAAATTTAATAATTGGATAATTTTTTCTAAAAAAAAAAGTATATATATCATCTCGCGGATGTCCCTGGTAAATGGCTCCTATAGATAGTCCTTATTTACATAGATGTATTGCTTTAATAATTAAAATGCAATATGTATCAACAATCTGACATGTTTGAAATATTTCTTTCCGTTTGCCGAAAAAAAAGGGATGTTTGTTGGACTTGATGCATTCATTTGTTTACGTATATGCACATATTATACCTATACATGAACATAAGCAAAAAATTTTATCTTCAATGCAATATATTTCCCAAAATTTGCAAAAAAAAGGGGTATGTTTTGTTAAAATATATATTATACATACATATAATTATAAGGAGGTTATATCTAAAATGTTCACCTTGAAAAAAAAGGAAAAAAACTAAGGCTTAAATTGTTATTAATGTTTGCATATTTTATATAATTTTTTATATACATATATGTATTTACAAAATCTAGTTTCAAAAACTTCAAACAGAGGAAGGAATGCATCAAACCCTTCATGAAAGTAAAAATATTTATAATTTATACAAATGTTAGTCAGGGCCGTCCGCAGGATTTTATTTTTTACAAGGAGGGTATGGGAGCATTTTTGACTATTTTGACTGAAGCTTTTTTAAATTTATAAATGCAAAATTTGACAAACAACTTTTTTATATTTAGAAGAGAAAAAACTTTTTTTTACAAAATTTTCAACTACTTAAGATTTTTTAGAGAAAACAATAACTTTATATAATGATAACGATCCAATATTTTTTTCTCGTGGTGACATTTTTTCTTGTGAGGATAAATTTTGAAATACATTTTCATAATTTTCTAAATTTGACAATTTTTGACAAAATTATAAATATTTTTCATTTGTGATGACATAATGATTTTTTTAATGAAATGTTTTTTTTTTTTTGTCTAAATATATTTAACAACATAATTTTGCTTTTGAACTATAGCAATGTAACGCATGAGTAATTTTGTCAAAAAACAGTTAATAGTTAGGCCTCTTTTATCCACAATAAGTACAATTGACAAAGAGGACAGCATATATACTTTTTTTGGCCCTTAGGTCCCTATGCCACTTCTTCTAAAACTGGCACTGACGGATACCTTATAGTATTAGTTTCTAGACCACAACAGATCTTGAGAAACCCATTATTTACAAATATTAAATGTGGTCTTTCTATTTTGAAAGAATGTTTTTTTTTATAAATGCCAAATATGATAAACCACTTCTTTTTTTTAAGGAAAAACAATTAACAGTTATTTTTTTTTTTACCAGATGAGATTTTGCCGAATAAACTTTTCACCTCTCCCAATGAAGTTTAACGGTTTCACCTCGGTTTATATGTCTCTATATAAACAGTATTACGGAAAAAGTTACAGATCGATTGTGGTGAAGTTTTGTAGGAAGAATTTATATAAACGTTTTTTAAGACACTTCCAAAAAATTGTAGTATCGATTAATTTAACAAAATGATATCATAAATATGTTATTTACCTTCTATTTGAATCTTAATCATTTCTATTTTAAAAGGTATACTCCCTTTATATCTGATCGAAATCTCAGAGTAAAATAACAATCGAAATTATCATCATATGTTACCTCAGTACAAAAAAAAAATCTTTAACAAAAACTGAAAAAAATAAAAATTCCAATATATTTTTTTACTTCATGCAAGCCAATATTCCATGGACATATTTGAGTTAAGTATAGGGTTTGTTTTCAAATTTATGGGATAACCAAATATAAGCAAGAATTTTAAATATAGTTTAGAATCTTTATTTGATTTAAGAGACTTATTTGTCCCAAATATGACTTTTTAAAAACAAGATTTGTCAATTTTTCTTTCTTATATGAATATTGGCTAGTTTATGTACAATTTGTGACAGACCCAAAGGGGTAAAAAGAATAATGTGTTGATATAAATAAAGGATAATTCCTCAAAGAAATCAAGTGTATTGTACTAGAGTCAATTTGAGGAAGATTATTCTACCTTGCTTTTGTGTTGACGGGTTGTATACTTTGATATAATTTATTGTTCACTAAATTATTGAAGATATTTATTATGATTGCATTATGGATTAAAGTTCTTATTTTGTCGTGATCTATATAATATGTAGCTATATTTATTCATAAATATTAAGTATTCGGTTCGAAATGACTTAAGCATAATTTAATTGTATTAAGATCAGCATTAAATGAAGCAACTTCATAATATATGACGTTTTTCAAATGATCCTAATTAGACAAGTCTTTATTGGAGACATGCATTTATAGTACAGGGTGAGGAACGAAAACAAAGAAGTTTATTAAAAGCTCTATTAATATTCATCCTAGGAGATTTTTTGAAAAAAAACATTTTAAAGTTCCAATATTCCACTTTTTGTTTATGACTATGAAATTCCCGTAAACTGGAAAATGTCTGAACGAAAACAAAAATGAAAACGTTTGTCTGATTTTCTCAGGCACAATTGCCCCAAAAATGACAGGAGACATTGTTGGCGTCTCCTTGCAAAAGTATGGACAATCAGAAGATTTGTGTATGAAATCATTTGCAAGAACTGTCAGACACCTTTCTACTGATGATTTGAAGCCCAGAAGGTTGGAAAGGTGCAGAAAAGTCCTAACCTACTTGAAGCACTATGGTTACAATTTCAAAAAAAATCTCCCATGATAAGGTTTTCGCCTTGAATGCTATTGTGAACAGAATAAATCCCAAATGCCTATCCAAATCAATTCAAGCCGTTCAAGGGGTCTTCAAGACAAAAATCTTGGGAGTCATGGCATTGAATGGGAAAAAGATGTTGTATTATTTTCCCCAAATCAAAAAGTTGGTGCTGAGGAGTACTACTCGTTATTGTGGTTCATTGTTTTGCCTTAACTGAAGATGACTCACTCCAACAGATATTATGTATAGACTTTAGTCGTGCATAAGGGCTGCTAAACCACTTTCGAACACTTTGGGGCAATAACTTGTGGCCCCCTTCTTCCCTGGATCTCAACCTAATAGATTTCTCCAAATAATGCATTCTGGAGAGGGAGGTCAGTCTGACTTCCTTGACTTCTTCAACGACTTGAAGGCCGCCATAGTGTCCGAATGTGACAACTTGTCGGAGGGGAGATGGTACAACTGGTGCGTATCGAGGTTATGTTTAGTTAGTAGAATCTCTTGGAAGAACACAGACCAACCTTCAGGTAGATCGGTCCATTTCTTTCTGTTTTGCATTTGTTTTAATAAAGGAAGTGTAGTGGTTTTCAAAAAATGGAGGGAAAATAATTTGGTGGGTTTATTAAACATTAATTTAGGGAAGGAAAACGCCTCAGGAGACTAAAGAGAAGCTTGATAAACATTTGGGGACTTTTCACCTTAGAAAACACACATTTATAGGTGGTTTCAATTTTTTTGGAGTGAGCATATGGGAACAAGTGATACTGAACATTCTGGACGGTTACTACTCCAGGAGTCATAGATAAAGTCCATGTTATGGTGATGGATGACAGAAGAGTCAAGGTGTATGAAATTGCTAGTGCTGTGGGCATCTCGATTTGGAAACTTATTTCCATTAATTTTGGGACCACAACTACTGAGGTGTGAGCTGTTGTGTTATAGTGACGGAAAAGTACTTTTTTGTGAGTCAATTGTGGCAGTTCTTTAAACAGTCCAATAACAATGAATAATATATAGCTGTAATGGTTTTACCCTTTTCCAGATAGTCGATTAGGGTTATTCCATTCGAATTCAAAAGACAGTCGCTATAATATTTTTGGCCGATTCCTCGATTCAAACGAATGTCAAGAAGAAAGAAATATACCGATTGTTGAAATTTGGTGTGTGTTCTTCCAGGAGATACTACATACTAAACCTAACCTCGATATCATTAGTGTCATCCCTCGGACTTTGCACAGACTTTTCAAACGACCCTCGTATTATTTGTATCTTGAAACATTCATTTCAAATATAAACAGAAAAAATGTCCAAAATTAGATGGTAGTTCAGAGGCGTCCGGAGGATTCTATATATATATATATATTTTTTTTTTTTTTTTTTTTGGGGGGGGGGGCATGGTTTTTCCTCTGCTTTTTAATTAGACTTTTTCCTTCCACAACGATAATTTTTCATAGTGCAAGACAAAAATTCCTTCATTGGGGATAGAAGGGTGACTACCGCCTCTCCAGCCACCCCCTGAAGAAGCCCCAGTAGTTAGTACTGTTGTCACAATACCAATATTTCTTATCGGTACTTTGATAATTTTTCTGCTAAAAAACAAAAAAAATGCCAATTTACAAGGACTTACAAGGAATCATTAAATCAGAATTTTTATTATACAGTTTTTATATATGAATAAATTAAACCTCTCATTTCTTCCAAGCCCTCCACTCTTATCTGTAAATAAATAAAATGAAATAGTGATTTTAATTTGTTCAGATAAAAGTTTTATCACAAACATAGGTTATGATGTTTCAGATATCTAAGTTTAAAAAAAAGTATGGTCGAGGTTAACCTTATTATTTTAACAGGAAGGATTTTTTTTTGTTTGTATTACTTTGTTGCATAATTCAATAGCTATCACAGCTATACACATCCATCAGATGAGTGTTTTAAGAACTACAATATAAAACGCAAGGGTCTTCTACATGATTTTTGATCAAAAGTATCATGGAAATGAGCTCAAACTCAAAGCTGGGATGAGTTACAGATCTGAAGTTTTATTTTTAAGTTACCCAATAATAGGCTGTCTGAGATACAAATTTTTATTTAAATCGGTTAAAAATAAAGTGTATATTTTTCCATGGAATGAACCACGTATATTACCACAATAATAAATCAAAAATATCACTTCATTTTGTATACATACATGATTGTAAGTCAACAATTTGAGGAATCTTAATATTTGACTGAAACAAAAACCAACCAGGATACAGTTATAACCAATAGTAATAGATTAAGTATATAGCGTACTCAATTAACCTGATCAACCAAGTGCATAATTACTGTATATTATGCATAGTTAATAGATCTATACGTCTTATTTAAGGATGGATCTTGTAGAATAAAATTGCATTTAGTAGAGTAGTAAACAAATATATGTTTGGCTTGATTTATGAATAACTTGTTAAAAATATTCAAAAGCTTTGGATTGGCTTGTCAAAAAAGTTGAAAAGCTTTGGTTTGGGACTTGAAAATAAAGGTTTGTTTTCGAAATGTATTTTGCATAATAGTATTTAATAGTCGGGTTACCAAATGTTCCCCGCTGTATATGCCTTCGGAAATGTACCCACTTTCTGTGGCATAGCCAGCCTTATTAATAAGTTATTTAGTTAATAATTCCATCATGTATTAAACATGATATCTTAATAGTGTTTATTGATCCCTGAAATTCCATGATCCTTGAATAATCATTAATAACTTTTATTTCCACATGAGGAGAATATAAAAAAAGTGATTGGTTGAAAAAAGGGAAATAAGAATTAACCTCATTTTTTAGTTCATTCCTTGAAGAGGCGAAGGAAATAAAAACAAGCTAAGCTGCATATATAGAGGCGACTAAGGATGTTGATTATTCAATGTTTTAATACGTCATCAGATTTCAATATACTTTCCCCAGTTTGGGATGACAGAAAGTCAATTAACAAAGTTCTTATTCTGTATTTGTTCATGAATGATAGTTTTAGACTTTGACTAAAGTTCTACAATATTGTACTGCTTACGTTTGCTCCAATTTGGACAAGAGTCCATTATTTGAACGCCGTTTTCATAGGGTTTCAAGAGATTCAGGCAAAGCTTAGATTGAATCACAATGCCCAATTTAATTTTTAGATTCACTTTCTTGTATAATAATAGTCAATAGAGATGGATAAAAGTTGTTCACCGCAAGGACTTCAAACCGTTTTTTTATTCTGCATTATGCTTTGACCACTTTGTCGGAGGACAATTTAAACAGCCAAGCATACAGTGAGAGTTTAAAATAAATTAAAACTTAACCATTTTCCTAGTAAATTTAATTTTATGTATAACAATATGGTAGATCAAGAAATCAAATTGATGCAAGAAACGAGGACTGAAAGAAATAATAGATATGAAATCACTGAGTAAGAAACCTCAATCCTAATACCATGGCTATATACGACGGGAAGATCATGTTTTCTTAAATTTTTCGGATCTAGAAGGAATTAAGGGCATTGTTTTGTTTTTTACTGTTCTGGGAATACTTCTCGTTGACTTTTGTTGCAAAAACAAAACAAAAAAACAACAACTTAAATTGTAAGAATCTTTTATAACGAGATAAGGGTTTGGAGATTATAAAACGATAATAATAATTTACAATATAATTTGATTGATATCACTACTGGATGATATAGTTTTATGTTCAGTAAAGAAAATAAGTCAATGATGATGAGGGTAGTAGACTGACTGTAGTGTTTGACTGGTAAACATATTTAGACAATGTTTCTCTTGGGTAGAGTTCCACCAACGATTCCATTGATTATAAGATCACCGTTCGACCCATTCGTCTCATATGGGGGGATCGATCTCTACATTTAGGTATGGGATCAGCAAAACACAGTTTGTCTAGAGTTGCAGGGGTAACTATTATTATGGGGACACTGAGATAATCCATATGAGGTATGTCTTTGTTGAGAGAAGGATCAACACCATTGGGAGAGGAGACACGGAACAACTTTTTTTGTGAGTTGTGGTAAGGAAGTAAGAGTGGTAAGGTTGTGGTAACATCAAAGGAAATATAAGAGACATCACACCCTTGAGCGGACGGAGTAAATTTTATGAGCGTATGTAAGGGTATCTCAATGAAAGGTATATCCGCTATCCTTCCATCCGTAAATAAGCAAAAATGCATCGAATCACGACTTGATGAGATACAACTATTACATTGTTGCTACGTTCTAGCTCCATAATGACAGGCTCGAGTCTGGTTATAATGTCTCTGTAAGATCCATTTGCCTGGATACCGAAATGCAAGCTTATCATTACGTCTAGCACGGTAGACTTCTGGGAACTGCTGAATAATTTGTTCATAGGTAAGCTCTTCACATATTCCAGCGTCAATTTCATTGAGTAACTTCCATTTACGATGATAAAAAAATTGGATGTCTGATATCTTTAAAATATTTAATTTTTATTATTAAAATATAGGATAAATAAATATATAAACATTTCATTATAGTTTTTTTTCTTGCTAATTTCAGTTCTATTTTTGTTAATTCGTGAAATGTATGTTTAATAGTATCACCTTTCTAACTCATTAATTATCATTAATACTAAAGTCGTTGTTAAAATACAACGGGAGTGGACACGATAATTATATAATTATTGAGTAAATAAAAAAAATCCAATGATGAAAAAAAAAACTTTTAACAGAAAACTTCTTCTTTTGAATATAATATCTCGTGCTATAGACGTGTCTATCTTTTCTGAGTTCAAATTACCATTTTAAAGATTTCGAGACTGCTTTAAATTACCATCCTTCCATGTATTCCTACTATCTTGTCCGAGAAGAGTCTGATTAACTATACTCAAAGTTCAAATCTATGATGAAATGAATCAAATAACACAGTTCTGGTACTATCCAACTTTATACATAGTAATACATGGAGACAATTCTATCAGTTAACAGACAAAATGAAAAATACATCACTTAACTATATAGTTATACCATTCATTTCAGAACACAAAAAATGACTAAAATGTCTGTTATAGTGCTTTGGGACCATACTTATATCCTTTGATCTATGGTATTCAAATACAAATTGACTTTGTATGTAATACATTAGTCATCCCAATCCCACAGAGATCCGTAGATGTTCATAGCACATATTTTTTATCTCCCCAAGTTGTCATGCTTTCTGAGTCCAAGGTCTCGCTCTCCGAGTCCGAGATGAGTCCAAGTCCTAATTAATCTAAGCTAAGATGTCACCGAATCCAATATAAGTCCAAGTCCTCATACTCCAAGACAAGTCCATTAAATAAGATTAAAAATCCAATTTGACGTCATTTTTTTGAACGTAGCCCTTTTGTCACCTAGTGTATATTGGCCAACCTCTTGCGCATCTTGTGAGCTCTATGTATTTCTTTCTCCATGTCTGCATACGTGACTATTACATGACTGATACCAACTAGTTTGCGCTCTAAGTATTTTGGTTCTGATATGACCAATGGTAGGGAAATATAAATGTGTAGTTTTTATTTAATCTCTAATATATTAATATACAGGATAGGGCAGTAAAATGTGGACTCGAGAGATGGATTTAGAAATACAACAAAAATTTTATATTTTCAATAATAGGCAAGAAATAATGTTAACAAAACATGTTGACAAGGTTTTTGCAAAATATTTTTTACTCAATAAGGTCACTTTCATTATCAATCAAAACATTTACACGCTCCCTAAAGGCCATGTAGGAGTTGATGACAAACTCATCTGACAAGTTGTCCTATGCACCCGATATGGAGGACTTCAGTGAGTCCCCGTTTGGGTGTGAGGTTCTGTTAGTTTCCGTCTCCAAGGTGCCCTTTTTAGAAAAGTAAAGTGGGTTCAAATCTAGTGAGATAGGAGTAATATCTCTTTGGAGTAGAATTGAACCATTTTATATGTGCATAACTTTTTGCAATTGGCAGACATATGAGAGGGAGATGCCGTCCTAAGTCAAATTGTAGTTATCCTCCGGGTAGTTGGTTTTCAACCATGGCAAGATCATGTGCCTAAGCAACTTATAGTAGGCCTCCTGGCCGATTTTCTACCAGCCTTGAAGAAGAACAGATATATCTTCTTTCCATCAGAGGCCACAAAGTCTAGGACTATTGTTTGGACGAATATTTGGTGTGGTAAACCCCTTGCACCTTTTCATTTGTTTCCGCAAGCCAACGGTTGTTTCAGCGGTTGTGGGTTTAATCAACTGTCAAAATCTTCTTGTCTGATAAAATGTTTAAAATTGACCCATTTGCCTTGATCCATGTGATGATTTTCTTACACCTCTTGAGCCTCCTAGTTTTCATGTGCTGTGTCAGAAGGTTGCGTGAGGCTTTGTGAATGAATCAAATCCCAAGTTGTGCTTTGGATTAGTCTTTTTGATGGTCCTTGGAGTTTCCGAGAAGTCGTCAGCGAGGCAATTTATCGACTTAGTGGGATCCTCCTTGATATTCTTCTCCAAACTTAACAAGAACTTCGTATCCCTCTTTAAATTATGCCCTCCACTTCTTAACATCCTGGAGAGGTCTTCATAATTTTTTTTCATCTTGGTCAAATTAAAAACCAGGCTCATAGAACACTTAAAAATGTCCGTAATCTTCATCACATCAATTCCAACATCTAGGGGATCTAAAATGTGCCGCCTTTTTCCATGTTAATTGCTCATTATGATGAAATGACTAAATGATTGGAATAGTTTATTTATTGAAAAAGGATAGCGGAAACATAATATTAAAAAATAATCACTAAACCTTTTTATATTAATGAGAAAAAAAACACTGATTAACAGTGCACGTGATATAGATAAATATCAAATTAAAATCACTGAAGTTGTACTTACATACGAAATTTAGCCCGTACTTCAGATCGACTCGTTAAAGCATCATCAACTTAGATTGAAGTTCATCTTATAGACCTAATAAATCAAGCACTTAAACGAGGACGTATATAACATGAGGCTAATCTAGGCTGAGTTCTAGAATTGGTTCTCCAATTTTAGACTATATTTCTTGTTGCGTATGATTGTACCCCCAATCTAATCGTCTCCTTTATTAGCTTTGCCTACGGCATCACAATTCACTCCCTTCTTGCCTGCGAATGAAAAGGAGAGAGTGCACTTGGATTACGGAAAAATAAAGGGAAAATATTTTTTAGAGCTAATGGACTCTTAGGCAGCTTTTTGCGTGGTTTTCGCATTTTGGATTCCCGAAGAGAGTACAGTCGGACAATGTTGCACAATTCATAAGCAACCTCGTTATTGGACACACCAGTAGCGACGAATAGGGGATCAATATCACTTGACCTCCCTACTGTGGGATTGGTGGCAAAGCCAGTCCTGTTGGATTTGGCTATCCCGTTTTCACCTACGGGGAGAATGTTTGTTCGTCTACAGAAGGCGGAAAAACTATGGTTGTACCTGGTATTTGGCCTCGTGGAGTATGAAAGGGAACTATGGTCGTTGACAAGACGTGAGGTGTGTATCCGCAACAGGTACCATATCATCTAGTGTTGGTTTAGTCCCCATGAGTTTTGTTTCACCGATGCCACTACTCTTCCGTTCATCCCAGTGGTTGGTGAACGTGCACAGGCGGAGAAGATGATGGTTTCGTCCTTGGATGGGCCAATGGGCCAAGATTGTCCTATGGAGGATGGTACTCCCCGGGAGAATGTTCTGTTCTCTTCCCTGGATGAGCTGAGGGATCGTGATCCTCCAGACTTGAAGGAGTATACTGAAATGGAGATTGTTGTTTCTCCCTGGGACAAGCAGAGTGCTTATGCTCCTTTGATAGAGGGTAAACACTCTACGGGGAGGGGTCTTTTCCTTTCTCCAGAGCGCGTTCTTGGTGCACAGCACAGCTGTAGAGATGAAGTAGATGGTCGAAAGTATTGCCTGGGGGCGTGCTTTCTACGTAATGGCCTTGCCGGTGTGCAAGCGTTTATGGTTTTATGGTGCCCCTACACCATTGTTTTAAATGTTTTTGATTTAGTTGTCCGTGCCTGGTTATGGATGGAGCGGATCAACATGCTTCTATTCATAGCACGGAATCTTGTGAACGCACATCTCCTTTATTAACTTTGCCTCTGGTCTGTTACTTTCGTTTTAGGAAGCGTTCGTGGAACACTACATTTCTTCACCTACCACATGACCAGTGTTCCAATGAAAGAACAACATGGTCATTTATGCACATGTATTCATATAAAATTACTACAAATACTGTCAACACGAACAACAAGCAATACTCCTATTTGATGGAAGTGCTGAATATGTTTAAAACTTAGCAAAATTTTTCAACAAGGTTATTCATATTATTAATCTAAATATCATCTAATAGAATTTTCCAGTGCCTATAGTCCACGTAAATTCCCATCCAAAAACCCTCTTTCTATTCACCTGCTTTTCTCCTCAAAAATAATATTCTTGGGGGGTTGTTGGGAATAGTTAAGAGTTTTATAAGAACTAATTTGAATTTAACAAATCAACGTTTCGAACAAAATTTGAGGGGGAGAGGAGAAAATGGATATCTGACAAAAAAATACAATGTAAATTTTTGTGTTAGTGAGGCAATTTCGGGTAATATGCCAATAGAAAAGTAAAGATTGCTTGAGGGGCTGTTACCTCATCTTTTTTTTTCAATAGTTGTGTGGATAACTTTATGATGTACAAATACCACGATGTTACCTTTATTGTAGGTTGCAACCATTCCACCAAAAAGAAATAGATAAAAAAGCCTTAAAATCAGTTGGTAGTAGTTTAGCCAATTCTTCCTGACTATGCAATAATTATTCAATAATTGTTGAGAATTGTCCAATGCATAAAAAGAAATAATCGATTTTGCCCAATTAAAGTTTAGAACTCTGATGTGAGGGAAAGAAATACACAACTCACATCCAAATAACGGTTATATTTTTGTATTTGTAATAAAATTTTCTATATATAAAATAGAAAATGTAAAAAAAAAAAAAAAAAAAGTAAAAACATATGATATACTTATTTGGTTCTAAAGCACATACCCCTAAACGTCTACCAATGCCGATTTACCCCCAAACTGGCCTCCGTCCTTTTATCTCCTATTATTTCACTCCTTGAACTATCTACCACCCAGCATTTTACTTCCTTATTACAATAAATAGCAACCATAGAACCACAAATTCAATATAAAAAAATCAAAAAATATTAACAATGCCATTATTAGTTTAACTTAATGACGTGTGGAAAACCTACAACCCAATTCATGCTACTAGTAATATGTCTGAGACTAAGAGTCAAAGAAGTTTCTGGTCTTCACACTCCTTTGTGTTTCTTCAGGCACGACGTATTACCATATGGCTTTGCCTGAATCCCAGCAATTGTGTAGGCTGTAGAGAAAAAAAGAGATTCGCTATCTCAATTATATAATCGAAAAAATTATGAATAAAGTGTAACTGTCCTCAAAAAAATATTTCCTAACTTTTCTGGAGGCAAAGTAATTAATTCCATTATTTTACAGTATTACTGGGTCAGGATTATCATTCATACTTATAACGGGATTTAATGGAGGGATGGGCAGTAAATGTTTTTGGGAAAGATGGCTGGGGGATTTAAATCCAACCCCCTGTAAAAGGACAAGAGTTGTTTTGCAGTGGGTATTGGTGGCCTAAGTATTTTCATGTGATGTCTGTGTTGTTGATGTCGACCATTTTGGGGCCCTAAATAACGAAATTTTATTACAATGAAATTACTTTCTCATTAATTTTAAGGAAATTAATGAACTTTTCCTCTGTATTTGAATGTCAACATGGTACCAACAAATAAAAGGACTTAAACCTTACTGTCTATCAAAAATGTATCCCTCTATTCCCTAGTTCTATTAAATATCTGATCCTAAAATATATTAAAAATATGTTATAATAATGTTATCCAGTCCTATCTCTATATTGTAGATACAAATTAACTATTAGAGTGGAAAGAATAAGATTAATTTTTGCTAATTACCCTTCTTTTGTCGTCCATAATTGGTCATAAAAAAATTAATTGTACAAATTCTAAACATTTTTAGGGATTTTCAGTACACATCACTCTTTGATTATAATCAAATATCACTTTTTATCATTGTCATCAAGTAGTATTCAATACATGTGTTAAGTCTTTTTTCTTCTTAAATCCATTTGATATAATTAAATCAATATTTCTATGTAGTAAATATATCAATTTTGAGCTATTAAAACGGCATTATGACGCAAAAGGACGTCAGTGAACTCGCTCCATATAAATTACATATAGTGTAGTCTAATTCGAAAACTAATTCAATTATTTTTGGTCATTGTTCACAATGGGGAATTTGAATTCGCCCAATCAGCGTAATGAACACTAATAGAAGGAAAATAAACTGAAGCCTCGACAGCTGACAACAAATTACTGAGTATTTTAGTCCCGACTTGCTTTTTGAAATGAACAAAGATACAGTGTATTTTCCTTTCATTAATTTCCATAAGTTGACCTGTGTATGATTTAGAGCAGGTACTACATATGTATTACGTACTATGAAATCAAAAAATGTATTATGTAGAATTTGTATTTTTATATTAATTTATATCAACCAAGGGCTTTTGTGTAGAATTTGTGTCATTTTATACTCTGTTATTGATAAGGTTATCAATTCAATCTATATTATTATTAAGAACTATTCTCTTAAATAATAATTAACAGTTGGCAACAAGAAAAATACAAAAGACTAACAACTACCATTGTCTTTTTCTTCAAATATTTCCTTCCCTTTTCAACGTAGAAGTTGAGAGTGGATAACAATGCTAGTCGTGACTCGTGAGAGAGGTAACACTGTTGCATAAAGTTCGTAGCAATAGTTGACTTGATATTACATGTTAAAAATATCCTCAAGAAAACTTTTTCATTCTTATCTTCTCCCTGAATATTACCAAAGTATGAACAGAGGCGTCCACAGGGGTTGGACTCGAGGGCTTGTAGCCCCTTCCCAAATTAAGGAATGCTTGCTTTTTACTATAATTTTTTGAGTCATTACGTTTTTGAAATTTTGTTCATAATCCCATCTTTTTTAGCCATACTGAATATAGGGTCAGATTGGCTTTAAGGGCATGTTGCATTATGGTCTGGAAATGAAAATTCCATGAAAGGAAAAAATTATATATATAAATTCGGGTATTGCTGACAGAGGCATAAAAATGATGTCTGACTATGCAAACATGGAACTAAAATCCCAAGCAGAGTGCGTATTTCCTACGAGCTGTGGAATATAATAGGTAATGATTTGATTCTTTGAAAAAAAATGTCTTCAATAAATAAATGGATAATAAAACGTATTTACGAATAGAACCTCTAAGAAAAATGATAAAATGTATATCCTTTGATTTTCAAATTGGTATTAGAAAAATTATTCTGAAATAAGAGATTGAAGTAAATGTATAATCTTTTGAAAATATTAGTATCCTTACCGCAAAAAGGTATAGATATAAGAGAAAATAACATTGATAGATGGGAGTATACAACTTTAGTACTGGGGTCCGCGCACCTAGATGTTTCTCTTTACATTAATTTCATTGGGTAATCTTGAAACATGGATAATAAAATAAAATAAAAGTATTATTCAAAAATGTTTAAATTTTAGTTTAATGTCTTTTTTGGCATTCTATGCTGGGTTTTATTTAAACTTTTTGTATAAAAACTACACAAAATCATAGGACATACTTAGATCCATAAAAAAATAATTTTCGAGCTTCCCATATCTTAAAGCATAGGAAAAAATTCGAAAACATGTTGAAATTAAAAAAAAGTATTTCTTTGAATAGGTTGAGCCATGGATTTATAAAACTTTTTAGCTACAAAAGCTACAAATTTAATATTTGAAATTTTTTTCCATAAAACTTGATATTTTGGAATAGCCGCGGATTTTCAAATTTTCATGGGAAACATTTAATATGTTAATTTTTTTTCCCAAAAATTTCTAAAAAAAATTTTCTTTTGTGAATAGCGGGGGATTTTTGAAATTAAAAAAAAAGAAAATGATTTTCCACTTTTTTTCTACTAGTCCCTCCCCCCTATTTGCCTTTAAATATAATCCTGTGGAAGCCCCTGACGACCTGTATTTTGTTTACAAACGTACAGTGAGTTTTGTTGGAGTCCCGAAGCAATGTTTTTGCGCCATTCTGCGTAAATATAAAATTACTGGGGCAGTTGAGTTCGTAGACTCTAATGTCTAAATGTCTATAATATCTTAAAAACACTCTTTTAGTTAGTATGCAAGGAAATAAAAATAGAATATTGTCAATTAAATAAGTAGAAATGAAAAAATAAGCATCCATGTCTATGTATATAGCATGTTCTGTATTAGGTAAATTTAATTTTATCAACGATAAATGTAATAGCCTTGATATTTTTATTTTACATACATATAATCATATTATAATAAAGTTGTTTAAAATAACAAGGATTGTTATCGAATATCTTAATTATAGGCAAGTATTGCATGGATCTCTTTTTCATGACGTGAAACTTGACAAGTGCAGGACAACTTATGTCAATCGAATGTACATTAAGTTGCCATCATTATAATTAATTATTTGATAAGAGATAAATGTTAAGAAATGGAAGAAACATGCCCAAAATTCCTTTATAAAACATACTTTCCTACTCTTGAAGAACCAACAATTCTCAAAACGAAGAAGCAAGACAATTAGACATTTATCCCGTCAACACAAAATCAAGCTAGAATGATTTTTCTAAAATTGGGTGTGGATTACATTTGTATTCTTAGATGAATTGCCGATTATTACCTATAACAAATTATTCTCGCAAATTCCACTTAAAGTACTCAAAATTGGTTTTCACAATAAAAGAATAAAAAATTGATATATTTTATTTGAAAGGGGCCATATCAGGGCAATTATTAGAGTTGTAAAAAAAGGATGGAAATTTGAAAGGTTTTTTGGAAATAATATAAATATTTTTTTTTAATATAAAAGCCCCTTTTATAAATATTAGTATGTATAAAAATATTCAGAAGGAAAATGGCCTCAAAAAAAAGTTTGAAATTGAAAAAAAAAAAAGGTGATTAAAATAAAATAATTGATTTTGATCAAGAAAAGCCTTTTTTGGAGTAAATGCTTAAATTAGAGTAAAAAAATTGAAATTTTTAGCCGGAAAATTGGAAAAAAATTCTCACTCCCCCCCCCCCTCCGAATATCCCTCAAATGAAAATATAAACATTAAACTTTTAAGTGTACAATAAGAGCCACTTTAGTGTGGACGCCTTTAAAACGTGACTATATCAAACTGATATTGAGGCTGGTGACATAAGCCCCCCCAAAAAAAAAAAAAAAATGCACAGAAGACAAAAATATATACTTTTGTGTATATATAAAAGTAAAAAAATATACATATAGTATAAAAAAGTTATCAAATTTATTAGCTATACTCCGCCTCAAAGAGGAATTCTGCGGACGCCCATATAAGTTCATTTCAATTGTCTTTAATGATATTATTGTTCTATATTTGTAGTTTTCAGGATTTCTGTCAACCCGATACATATATTCGTATCAGAACAGGTATGAAAATATTGGTATTGTGTAAACATAATGTAAAAGGGTTTAGGAAGCTCTTGAATTTAGTCCAGCTTTAAAGTATTAATCGATAACTAACTACAAAACTCCATAAATTTACCCTTGAAAATAGGGGATTTACTTTTATTATTTTGTAAATAGGGGGACAGAGAGTGGCGCCGTATTGTAGGGGCATACGCAGGGAGTGGGCTGGAAGGGGAATAGGAAGGAATTTTTGCTTGTTACTAGAAAATATAATATACGAAATCATTTTTTCCAAAAAATTTTAATATTTAAAATTTAATTCAATTTAATATTCTTTGAAAGCTATGGATTTTTGAAATTTTTTTCCAAAAAATTTAGTTTTTTTAATCAGATTTGGATTTTTGAATTTTAATAAAATAATTTAATATTTGATTTTTAATTTTTGAAATTTTTTTCCAAAAAATTTAAGCTTGGAAGAAAAGCTATTATTTTTTGAAATTTTTTATGTATGGGTGTGAATTTTTTTTTATTTTCTAAAAAAAAAAATTTAATTTTTTTTATTTTTTTCAAAAAGAATTTAATTTTTGTATTTTTTTTTCAAAAAAAATACAAAAACCAAGCCCCCCAAAATATAATCCGGCGGACTCCCCTGTATTGTAAAAAAAAATAATGAAGTTCCTGAATTATCATTATCACACCAGCGCCCTCAAGCAATCTATACTTATATTAGCCCAGGCTACAGAAAGTCACACCACCTCGCGGATAATATATATTTTTAGTTTGCTCAGGGCCTATTGAATTAAGAAGGTAAATGCTGCAAAGGGATTAAGGGAACATCATCTCTGGCAAAATTAAAAGAGGAAATTGAATTGTGGAGGAAAAAAATTACTCTACTACCATGTATCTCCTAAAGCCCACAGACGCGTTTCCCTATTTTGTTTTAAATCTTTATACTCCAGCTACATCAAACTCAATAAGCTCTAGTTATACCCCTGATGAAGATTCATATAATTGCATCTATTGTAGTTCAATATGAATTGCAATTATGTTATATCTATGCCAGTCATTGATGATATTAATCTAATCTTTTATTAGGCATGTCATCTAATAAACATCCGAAGAATAATCCTCTCTCGAAATTCACTCACACAAACAAAAATTAAATTCGAAAAAGTAATAAGTATAGTATGTATATTGTACATAATGTAATTAATATATGCACGTTTCATCATCTTAAGCTAACCAAATAAATTTACCTATTAAAATCATTTAATTATCAAGGAAATAGATTGACGTATTTAAGTGATGTTAAACCTCTAATGAATAGAATAAACGACAATCTTTTTGTTAAATTTCATTTACGAATAATTAAACTTAATGATGGACTTACATATATATGTATATCATTATATGCATCTAGGTATATATTAACGTGGGTTATTTATTAATTATTTTCTGCCTGTCAGAGCAAAACAGGCAGTCTGATGAGTTTTTTGAAAAATTGTATGAAAAAGTATCAGTTTGTGACTTCGAATAACATAGTTACTATATTTACAAACATTGTAATACATATATACTTAAGCAACTGGAGACAAATGATTTAATGGAAGACAATTATCCAATTTGAACTAAGGAATTCTTTATCTTTATCATTTGTAAATTGATTTGATTGTGGCAAATACATAATCATTATGATAACTAAAATGTATGTACATGATGGAGGAGTGCAAAGGTATTAATTATGGCATTAAGCCAAGACAAAATGCATAATATGTAACTCATACCACTTCAAAATAGAATTCTTTAAAAAAAAAAAACATATGTAAACTGATATTATTCCGATTAGTGTTGCATGGGTCCAAAAAAACTAAATCCTAATAAAATTCATAGGATTTGTCTTTTATGCTAACTGCAACAGCTGAAATGATGTAGTTATTAACCATGTACTATGCTACATTGGCTATGTCTTTTCAGTTGTTCAACATAGCCTCTTTTAAGCGACAAGATACCTGAAGTTTAAAGTAGGAGGTGTGTGGCTATAACTTATATTAATAAGTTATAGCTATTATTGTATATTTTCTTCAATTCTAGCTATGAGTGAAGAATGCCTACAAAAATAGCTAGTACCTTAGGACTGAAGGACCGAGGTATGGGGCATTAGGACCGTTGAATATTTTTTTCTTGATTTTCATCGAATATTTAAGTAAACACCATATACAAAAGTTGACGTGATTTTACGCGACGCTAGTGCACTTAAGCACTGTATACTTATCTATGGTTTTAAAGGGAGAAGGTAATATTTTGTAATTAATTTATTCTGATTCTTGAAAAATATTTTTGATTTTTATAAATCTTTCGTAATTTTTCGTATAAAAAATGTATTTGTGTGGTGGGCTTGGCTTAGTCTAGTTTGGGAAAATCTGGCTTAAGAAATATTACCTTGAGCATATAACAGGATCCCGACAAGCTTAGTACCGGACCTGAATTTTTCCGTTTCTTTTTGGTGGAAAGGCTGTGTGATACAATACAAGCAATGACCTGTTTCATTTACATAAAATTATGTAGATGAACTATTGAAAGGCTATAAATATACCAAAAAATAGAATAAACGAAAATTAGCAGTAGAACCAAGACCAATAAGCAATATATTGCGGTTTCGGTTCTACTTATTCGATTTTAGTTTATAGCAGTTCAAGAACCGGACCCGTTAGAGCAATAAGGGCACAACCTTGATTCCAGCAAAATAAAACATGAAAATTTAGGATTTAGAATATATTTTTAACCTTTTTGTTGGATGATTATTTTTTTTTTGGTTTCTTATTGTTAATCAAACAAAATCAAACTTTATTTCACATCAGGTTTTTGAGTGTTGCAGTTGGGCTAAAGCCATTGAATACATAGTTATCTAGCTTTATGAAGATAAAGCTAACTATGTACAATGCAACACACTGAAAGGCTATTTTAAAAACAGGGGTGTAGATTGGGACAAGAATAGTGATGGAAATCGTGTAGATGAAAAAAAAAATCGAAAATGAACATCGTAATCCTAATAAACTGAAGAATGTTTTGGATTCGAACAGCTTAGCTGTCATGACTTTACATTAGATCAGCTACAACCAGCTCTGGCGAGAAAAGAGGGGAGGGGGAAGGAAATTAATAAGGACATTTCTTTTATGGGCTTCCATTGGTACTCTTTGAAGATACGTCAATATTTAAAAATAAAAACAATTTCAAATGAGTATTAGAATATAACGCAATCTTACTTATGTAAAACTTCTTATCAAAAAGCAAGATGAGAGCATTTCTATAGGTGTAAACTTAAATATGACGCATAAGGAAGATTTATATTATCCATATAATTTATATGTTTATCCTTAAATAGCATGTTCAGAACCCTTACTATGATGAATATGCATTCTAAAAACCTTCAGGGCAGAGTATTTTTAAATGTATGAGACCCTTACTGGTTTGCTCCTTCATAATTTTTGTTTTGGAATAGTAATTAGGAAGTATGTTATTTTATGACTCGGCCTTTTTATTGTTTTTTTTTTTTTAGAACATCAGGAGTGCATTCTGAAGTGTATCTTTTCTCTATAGGAATTCCTATAACTTTAAATTAATGGTCATAGTTTGTTATAGTCGTTATAAACATTGAAACAGTGTCAAATGTCAAATTTAATTCTACATATATATTTTTTTGAAGAACAAATTTGAGTTTTGGAAATAACCCTTGGTAGTAAGATTATTATTATATTTAATTGTATTTTATCAAATCAAGGATGCAATTTTAAAATACATATATATACCTATATTGACAATGGGCATTGTTGAATTAAAAGGAAATAGTTACCTAGTAAAAATGTTCATTTGAAGGAAATTATATGTACATTTAATCTCAAATGTGGCCCTCAACGCAAAAGCAAGTTAAAATGATTATATTTTTATATTATACTTGTAGTCTTACACGAATTATCGTCAATTTCCATCAAAAAATTATTCTTATTAATCCTTTGGGTGTCTCGTAAATTGCACTGAAAGTAGCTAACATTGATTGTTCCAGTAAAAGAATAAGAAATTGCTAGATTTTATTTGAAAAGGGCCATATAGAGGCTAAAATAAATCTCATTATTAAAATATCGGTTTTAAACACCACCTATGTAAAATTCTTGGATATCTTAGCTAATCCTACAAATTTTGTTTACAAAGCCTAAAATTGATTTAAATATGCCTATGAAATATTGGGTTGTACATATGTATATATATGAAGTAAAAAATTGGAATTTTGTGCAATATTGTTTTGATGTTGACGTACCACAAATATTCGATAACATAAGGAAATTAATAGAGTTTAAAAAAATGAATAATAATAAGGCTATACTAAAAAAAGAAACTGAAAAATGGCATAGTTTGAAGAATCCTTTGAAGAATGTTAGGGATGAGAGTAGCGTATCTCTAATACGTTTTGTTAGATTTGCTGCGATCAGGTATGAGGGTATGTAAATAAACATTAATTCCAGTCCGTATTTAGCTAGGATAGGTGGATATTACTCTGACGTCGATCATCAAATCTAATATTAATTGAATAGCTCCTCTCTCTTACTCTCCGTCATTCATGAGCACATGCACTTGCAATTACTTTATAATTAAATGTTTCCTCTTCAATAATTAATTAAAAATAATGGTAAATTCTTTGAAAAATAAAATATTCTGATCTAGTTGCAACTACGAAAAGTCTCACGCTCGTGAAACAACATATTTTTTACAGCTGACTAAATTTTGTACATTGCAATTCGCAAAAATAATAATTACCAACTGGCAATATTTGCCAAAACTATTAAAAAATCATGCATATAGTAAAAAAATATCCTATTTTATGTTTTGTTTTGTCAGAAAATATTTGTTTCAGTCAGATGAAACAAAACAATTTTTTTGAATCTTTCATCTTCGTCTCGTAATGTTCGTGCAAAGAACAACAACAACAACAATATTCGTTGGCGACTGCATTTCCTTGAGCCATAGATGGCGAAATTTACATCATTCATCCTATTTAAGGCCTTGCATATGTACTGAGTTTGTTTTTGAGTGTTTTAATAATCGGCACTTTCAGTTTTAGTAAAGTATAAATTTATATGAGTGTGTAAATTTGATTTATCCAGTGGGGGGTTAATTTAAATCCTTTGAATTGGGCATAATCCTATGGAGGGCCCCCACAAATTTCTGAACACTGGCCTTAACAGATTTAAACCATACATAATGTTCAACAAATTGATGCTAACTGTATCAAATCATGAGCTATATTTTCCACCTATTAATTAAATAGTAATAATTATTATTTTTCATTTTCTGAGAAATTTTTCTTTCAGCGTGATCCCGCGAAAACCATTTTTAAATTTAATTGATAATATAATTAATGTAAAACTTATGAGATATATTTTATAAAAAATGAACTACTAATGAAAAATTCCAAATTGATTCTTGTTTTCTATGTTAGAAGGTGAAGTTAGTTTGCTATAAGTGCTTCATTTGGCATAATTTTACGTCAGTGTACATTATTTGCACAATATAAAGGCGAGTTACCGTATGTATCATGCGTGTACAGTTTATACGCAATATATTTCTAAGAACTTAAAATATCATAATCTTCAAACCTCAACAACTCTTACTTTCAAAAGAATTAGGTTTCGTGATTTAGAATGTTTCTTGTTAGAGGGACAGAAACCACCGCATTAGTAATTTTCGTACTTGCAATATATAAATAATCATCACATTTTAACTCCTAACAATAAGATACATTTTAAATCACAAAAACCTCTTTATTGTTGAGTTTTGAAGATTATATTGTGAAAAGATCTTAGAAATGTATTGTATATACATATAATTATTACTTGTGCACGCATGATGGATGTGGTAACCAACCTTAAGTCGTTAGAAACTTTATTTCAAGTAAATCTTCAATATATATATTCAGAAGCGTCAGCAGGGGGTTAACTGGAGGGGCTGTAGCCCCCCCTCTCCAAGTTAAGGACTTTTTGTTTTTTGCAAGAAAGTTGAATATTTGATTTTTTTAATTTCAAATTTAATTAAATTGTTCAATTTTTTTTCCAAAAAATTTAATTTTCTGTGAATAGTTGTGGATTTTTGAGTTTTTTTCTAAAAAAATTAATTTTGTTATGAACCCCTATGGATTTTTGAAATTTTTTAAAAATAGATATGAATTTTTGAAATTTTTAGAAAATAGATATGAATTTTTGAATTTTTTTTTTTGAAAATAGATATGAATTTTTGAAATTTTTTGAAAAAAAATTAAATTTTTTATTTGGTATCAAAAAATTCCACCTCTCTGGGGCAATTAATTAATCACACAGAAAAATATGTTATTCTGACAGGCCTACACACGGGTGTTTGGAGCTAATCTAATGTAACGTAATGACAGCTGAGCTGCTTTTCTCCCAAACTTTCCTCAATTTGTCTTGAAAAACACGTTCATTTACCGTTCCTATCATCTTTATATACCATTGGGAATCAGTTTCACTCTAATGCCCATTTAACTTTTAATTTAATGATTATAAAAGAATCTTAAATTATCAAATAATTAAGAGAAAAATTTATAGGAATTTCTTGTACGCGTAATATCCCAAGAAATTCCAGGAAAACATGATCCCAAGATCATGGGAGATAAATCCTAGTGTTCGACTATCTGTTGTTTTGACACTTTGTCTGTTTGAAGCTTCCTTTGTTCACCTATATGATAAAATTACTTATGAACAACTCTGTTTGTTTGTAGAAAGATTCGAGTTCCTGTCTGAGATACACACATCCCTACTATATCCTAGATATAAAGTGCATAGGGGTATATGTGCACGAAAACATCATTCACATAATATATTAATAATAAGATAACATGATCTTCATATAAGGTATTTGAGCCGTGAGTAGTTTACACCTTTTTAATTATCATCGTTATTGTTATTTTGCATTTTAAAAAGCTTCACAAATTTTATATATTATCCCACTTTTTTCCAACATGAAATTAAATCCTTAGAATGACCTTGACTTAGCCCCACCTTCGTCAAACTATATTAGCAATAACACTTCATCAGCAACAAATTATATATCCAAGGGATACTGTCCAAAAAGCCATTTTACACGTCCTTACCTTTATTGTATCACACAACCTTTCCTCAAAAAAGAAACAGGGAAGGAAAGTTCGTAGCAGTTGGCTTATCCTCTCAATAATTGTTTGGGTTGTAAATCATAAGCAGTTATGGTGTGCAAAAAAAATAAAAAAATGGGAAGAATGTTTGAGAAGAGAACAGTTTAGCTGTAATGAAATTTCATAAAAGTAGCTAAAAACAGCTTTGAAATAAAGGAAATAAACACAACCCCTCTCCATATATATATATATTTTTTTTTTTTTTTTTTTTTGGGGGGCTTTGTTTCTTGATTTTTTTTCAAAAAAATAACAAATTTTGAAAAATAACAAAATTTGAAAAAAAAGAAAAAAAAATTTTTTCTCCAAAATTCACAGTTGTTCACAAAAAATGGGTTTCTTTTGCAAAAAAAATTCAAAAATCCACAGTTTTTCACAAAAAATTAGTTTCTTTTGGAAAAAAAATTCAAAAATGAAAAGGTGTCCTCAAAAAATGAAATTTTTTCTAGAATGAAATTTCAAATATTACATTTTTTGTAGAAAAATTTTAAAAGTCTATAGATATTTCCAAAAAAATTAATTTTTTTGAAATACCTATAGATTTTTTTTTCCGGAAAAAATTTGAAAAATTATTAAATTTCAAATATTATATTTTTTAGTAAGAATTTAAAAAATCCTTAATTTAGGGGGGAGGGCTATATACTCTCCAGCCCTCCCCCTGTGAACACCCCTGGTATCAAGTAAGGACAAAAGTAGTAATTCATATATAGTCGTCAAAAGTTTTGATGTTAATGAGGTAAGGCCTCGATTCTTATGTATGTTTAGCTCAAAAGAAAAATTGAGTTTTGTTTAGTTCAACATTAAATTTAATGAGAAGTAAGAAAGTGTTAGTAAAACTTGAAAATCTTACTACATCACGATAGTTCATACTGGTATGGCATTACTGCAAAATCTCGTCTGTCAAAAAAAAGTGTCAAAAGTTTTTTCAAAATTTGATTTTCCTTACAAAAAGAAATAATTTTTTCAAATTTGGGATGTATAAAAAATAAATTTTCTTAAAATTGTCAAATATAGGTACTTCTCATGCTCATTCGCATTGACATAGAGCTCAATTAATTTCAACTCAATACACTCTCTATTTGCAAAGTTATTGAGTAAAGTTTAGTGTAGCTATTTTTATTGGCCTATGAGTTTATAAGTAGACGACCTTTTGACATAATAGTATTAATCATGATCATAAAAATAATCTGATCCCCCTTTTTAGCAATATTTTGCCATATCATAATTATCTTATACATACTTATTCATCCATTAAAGAATACTTTATAGAGTTTTGCTCACTCATTGATCCCCCCCTCCCCCTCCCCCAAACTTATTTAGTCCTTTTTAATGATACCATTAATCAACTAACAATATTAAGTTGTTGGAATACCTCGTGTTTCCTGATTCATTTTCAAAGATATTAGGCATGTCTTTTTAGCCGAAGTATGAGAAATAATATATATTTCTACTGATTGTTTTGTCCGGGGGTGACGGGGGGGCGTCTGCAGGTGGTGGACTGTAGCCCTACCAAAAAAAAAAAAAAAAAATGGAAATTGTTTTTTTTTCTCAATTTTTTTTTGGTCAGGATGAAAAAATTTAATATTTGAATTTTTTTGTGAATAGCTGTGGATTTTAAAATTTAATTATTCAAATTATTTTCCAAAAAAATTTAATGTTTTGTGAACAGTTGTAGATTTTTTAAATTAAATTTTTTTGTGAATAGCTATGGAGTTTTGAATTTTTTATCCAAAAAATTTCATTTTTTGCGAACAGCTGTGTTTTTAAGTTAAATTTTTGTGTAAATAATTATGGGTTTTTGATATTTTTTTCCAAAAAAAAAATACATTGGTAAGTTAATTTTTGAATGTTATATCCAAAAAGTTCAGTTTTTTAAAATTTTTGCAAAATCCTGTGGGGTTTGAAATTTTTTTGTGAATAACTGTAGATTTTTGGATTTTTTTTAAATTTTTATTTTTTTGGATTTTTTTTCCAACAAAGCCAAGCACCCTTCAAATTATAATGCTGCAACTTCCATTTTCGTCGCAGTACTATTTTGAAATATGATTCCCCATTAGTATTTGATGATATTCACATAGAATTACAAGACTATCCTCTTACCCGAGGCCCAGCAACCCAAGATCTTCTCCTTTTTTTTTTTTTTTTTTTAAATACATGGAATGTCTCACAATATTATTCAAGGATTAATTATAAAAAGTTTTTTGTTTAAAAAGAAGAACTAGTATTCACATTGAGTTGTTGATATGTGTAATTTAGAGGCACAAAGGATTGAGCCAATAGGCATGTAATATAACAAAGTTGCACAGGGTCTTCAATATGTTCATATTTCTTATTTCCTGATGTGCAATTTTTTGACAAACAAATGATGAAACCTTGAACTTGATTAAAAGTTTTTGAACATTAAATCTCTAAAAAAAAAGACAGTGTGTCCTTTAAGAATAACAACAAGATATAATTTATGCATTTTGCTCTTAGAGAACTATCATTATTTTTATTATTTTGTCAATTGTAGACAGGTACATTGCAATAATTATGTAAACTAATTCAGCATAGACAAAATAAGAATAAAAAGTGATGCATCTTTACTATATTTTATTATTGTTAAGGTTGATTCCTACTTATTACTATTCGTGGTGTAAAGCCAGGAATCATGATAGTATATGCATTTGAATATATATGTTATGTACATACATAAATGTAATCTACCCATCTCTTACAAAAAACAATTGAAGCTATGGTTTTATTAAAATCATCTTCCTACAGTAATAGAACGTTTTGGCATGACGTTGGTACTATTTTGAAGGCATATACAACCAATTTTTATAAGAAATTGACAGCCTTTTCCCATTGATTTTAAGGAAACTATTGAACTATTGGACAAAATGGAACAAACAAATAAAAAGACTTCAACCTTACTTTTTATTTAAAATGTATATTATATTGCCTAGTTTTATTATAAATATTTGTGATGTGTCACGAGCAAAACTTGTAAATTGGTACTCGAGTTGTATGAAGTAAATAAAAAAAGACACAAAAAACTCGATTCGTGGACATAAAAAGTATTACCTGGAATTCGTCAAAAGCTCCAACCCTGTAAAAACTCGAAACACATCAAAACTTGGGATTTTCTTCCTTTCTCTATTCAATTTAGAATTTATGTTTTGCCAGAGGCAACACTATGTTGACTTTTGGGAAATGTGTACTTTTAACCCTAGTTCCTTTTTAAAGTAATCTTTGTTTGAATATTTTATGTTTACCAGAAGTACTCAACATTGCTTGAAATTATGCAGTTAATTAGGCAAACACTCAAAAACCTTTTTCAAACCAATATAAATATGCCAAACTTGTTTGCAATAATATAAATGAATGATAATTACACATTCCTATCTAGGCGCACGTGGAGACCAAGGCCTGCAAAAAACGACACAAGAACATAAATGCCTTAAAGGCTGCTGTCAACAAAGCCTGGGCCTCCCTTGACGCCGATTACATCCAGCAAGTCTGTGCAGCTTCAGACGTCGCCTGACCAGTGTCATTGAGTCAAATGGTGGCTACATTGATTAAATTTGATCACAAACTATTTTATTATTCTAAAAATGTATGAATAAATTGTTTCTCAAGTCATTCAAATGTCATTATTGTCCGCGATATGTTCTGAACAAATTAAGTAAATAATTCTGCACGGCCCGGTACTTCTTCTTAGTTATATATTTGTTTTGAATTTTTACCATTGTATTCCAGCTTTGAAAAATTAAAAACATAAAGGTAAACAAGCCCTTTTTATAGATTATATTGTCCAACACAAGCTTATAAATTATCGCCATCAGAGATATCTCTGATTCTAGCATCCCACGAAGAAGATTCTCTGGATGTTTTAGGAAGATTAGCCAACCAATTGCACGATTTGCTTAAGTTCTTTAGAATTTCATAGTTGCCGATGTTCAATGTCCCATTCTGGGCATGGACTCTCTGAGTTTTTATGAGTTTGAAATTGACTGTTAAATAATAATTATAGTTAGTATTATATTAGTAAATTATATTCCAACTTTAAACCTCAAACTGTAAAGATCTCTTTATCATATTCAAATCCATCGGGCTCTTGTATTTACTATTTATCAACCATTAAAAAGGATGCTTTATATCAGAAGGGTCTTGAAACTATGCTTTTCTTCCATTCGTTAGGATCCAAAATCCGTACAGTAACATGGAGATGGCTAATTGATAATATGCATAAGATTGCAAAGATTGCAAGATAATTTACTCCCAAGGCACAGGGAGGGAAGCACAAGTGAAGGGTCGAAGCGAGCACAGCAAAATCTATTACTGTGATAATTGAGGTCCCTATCTTGATCTAAATCTATAACTCTAGTACAATCCTTAATGCAACTAGAGATTTAAATATCTCTTCATGCCATTTAAAATTTATTAAAAATATGTTATTGTTAAGGTTGATAATTTTGTTAAGGATATAAAAACATGCGAAGAGAAGGGAAGAAATACTTATGGCATCATTGTCCATTGACTAAAATAGTAAACATCTTCCTCTAAAAAGAACGTTATCAATTCCCGCCTTAATTATTCAATATGAATATAATATTAGATACTGATAGTCGATAAAGAACTGAATAAAATCTCTAAAATAACGTCTCCTTCTGTCCGGATTTCTGGAAATGGAGGCCCAGGAATTTGGAAATATTTACTGGACGAGAAAAAGATAGCTTGTCAGATTTGTCGATATAAACGTGCCTTTAGTTCCCCGTCTAGAATTAAATGCCACTCATTATCCTCATCTCAAATCAAGAGCATGTCTATTCTTCTAAAAAATCAAGTTAATTATGAATACATCAAGTCAATTATGGATACATCAAGTCAGACTTTAACTGTGATCTCACAAAAATGTTTATTGCATATAATATACCTTTATCCATTGCTAATCATCTAACGTTCAAAAAATTTATGGAAATAAACCAGTCATCTACACCAAATTACGATCAAAGTTGTCAGTAAAAAGTATAAAATATTTACTAACTTCGAAATTGAACTCTGAATTGTTCCATCTAACAGTAAGTATTACTTTTTTTTAATCTAACCATAAAATAGGATTCTATTTTATCTAAAAATATCAATAATTATGATACACAACTCATTAAATGGCAAAAACAACTGCTTCAATGGTCGCAACAACGGGGGTAGTAGCTTTGAAAGGGTTCGCACCTAGTTTGTCTGACACAAGTTTCTTCACTTAAAAACTTGGGTATGATCATTAGGTTTTCCAATATTATACAATATCAATAAATATTACTTTTTTATCACTTAAGGATTAGCTATGGTTGATAAACTCCAAGATCATGTGTTAGAAAAACTCATGATAGACAAAAACAACTGCTTAAATGATCCCAACAACAGGGGTAGTTGCATTGGGTGTAGTATTATAATTAGCAATTGTCTGTATCCTTCATGATAATAGTATATTGTTACACAAGCATAAATAACAGGGGGAAATCTTTTTTGATACTCTTAATAAGAAGTAATATCGCCGGACATCACTACATAATTAGCTTTTGCTCTAAATCTTTACGATGGATTTAATTCTAACATTTTTTTTATTAGTATATTTATTGTCTAATATTATGATTTTGACATTTACTTTATTATAAGTAATTATTTAGATATCATCGGTAGAGAAATATCTATCCTGTGCCCAATTGTATATAGCAACTTCCACACGAAGAGAAAGGGGTAGTACTGATCTTTTTGATTAAACTCCACGTCTGGCTTGTGTTTTTCAACCTAAAGTTATGACATATTTAACTGGATTCTGATATTAGAACAAGAAAATTTTATTTGGATCATCTATAATTTCAATATTCTGTATTTATAATTTGTTATTATTATTAGTTATATGATTCTAATTGTTTAATTTTGTATATTTAACATAAATGTATGATGGTTTATTTTTTAGTATGTAGATTATATTTAATTTAAGCCTTCTTTTTTAAACTTGGAACTTCAAATATATTTCGAAATACTCTACTTTGTCGTTTCATTAGTTATTATTCTGAGAATATGATTCATAATGAATTACAATTTCGTGGAGTTTGACATTTTCAAATCTACTCTAACAGACTGTAATTATACGTAGTTCATTAGACATTTTGCTGATAAATACTTTTGTTATACACTCAAAAATCATAATAAAGCAGACAATTGATAATCAAATCAGTATTTTCAACAATGATACCATACGTCCTTCTTCCCCCCCCCTCTCCTTGCACGCGTTTTTCTCTACAGGAATATCAACTCTGGTTATTGTTTATCGTTATGCAATCATGTTTCCATGTTGTAGACCAAAACTAACTATTACAATTAAAAAAATAAGATATTTTTTTAATTATCTTACTTTTTTAGTACGTAATCGATCAAATAATATAAAAATATGGCATAAATTTAAACATTTCATATGGATTTTAAGCACATATTACTTTGATAATTATGTTCAATTATAACTATTCATCATTGGCATAAAGTAATTATTCCATGCAGGTGGTATGTGATTTTTTACACTTAAAGTCTTGTGATCAGATTTCTATAGGATTTATTAGAAATTTATCCATTTTATCTAATAAAAATATCAAATATGAGCCCGCAAGATGACGTGTCATTCAATTTATGACGTCAGTGAAAATGCTTCATCAGGAAGAAAGTGAATGATTAAGGTAGATATGAATGTAGTAACGATACCAATACTTTTGTACAAGTTCCGGTATCAAGATAGGTATAAATAATTTGGTACTTTTCGATAATTTTTTAATAAAGATAATAAAAAAATGTCGTCGAGTGTAATTCACATGCACTTATAAGGTGTTCGTAAGACTTTAGTTTATAGTACTGGGGTAATATTTCAGAAGTTTGAGAACTTCTTTTTTAAATGAAAAAAAAAAAAAAATCATTTAATATATTTTTGGACGTTGTTACTTTCATTGTATCTTGCAACCTTTCCTCCAAAAAGACTAACAAAAAGGACCTTAATGTTAAGTTCCCAAGTCAATTGTTGATAACTGTTCACAGCTGATTAAGATGATATTCATATTCAACCAATCAACGTTCATAACACTGACAAAGGGAAAGGAAGCTGGAAAATCGAAAACTCTGTATAAATTTTTGTTTGAGTAAATTAACCCGAAGGGTGTAATTAAGAAAATTTTGGGGGTAATGGGAGTACTGCTGCCTAATGTAAAATGAAATGAATAAATATACAACCTGCCACTACAGGGGTGTCCGCAGGGAGTGAGCTGGAGGGGCTGTAAAAAAAAATCTGCTCAAGCCCTGGCACTTGTTTGAGGTAAATTAATCTTACTACAAGTTCTTTTGGGGTATCGCTAAAAAAAAATTACCCTACCTCTGCCTTAGAGTCTCTTAAGTAGTAAGTAAGACTGTAAATCCTTAGCTTTTTTTAGTATGCAACTTTTTTTGTTTGGCAAAGTTGTCATCATTATTTTTTTATTCTTGAAAAGAGAACATCAAAGTATAATTTGACCCTTATTGCAGTGTGTTGGATCAGTCTAAAAAACTAAAAAGACTGCAATCCTATGACAGTTTGTTCTTATATAAATTGTCAGTGCGAAGACCCGTCCTTATCTGCCTTTCATGCAAACTGAAACTACGTCATTTGAGTCACTCAAGTTTCATCTTAATTCATAACTTATTTCAAAGAGACAAGATACCTGAAGTTAAAAGTAGAAGGTGTGTGACTAGAACGTATTACAGGTGAGCCCGTCTAAAACTTAAAAATCTTTTAATTTTTACGCCATGCACATATTCGTGATTTTATTTAGTTGAAACGGGTTCATACTTCGAGGCAAGGGTCTTGATTAGTTATAAGCAAAACTCGAGGAAAATCTAAATAGCAACAGTGAAACAACAGCCGATAATATGGAGAGACGTCGAGTCGTAATTTTGGAACTTTCCGCGCGAGGAAAAACTCCCACTGAAATTGCCAAGGTTCTGAACTGCAGCTGCACCAACGTTTGCTGCGTGGTAGCCAAAGGGACTCCTGAGGCGACCACAAGATCTAAATCAAGGCCTCGAAGGTCGGACGAAATGGTTGCTGCCGTGAAAAAGTCTGTGGAGGACAAGAGAGGCAAGGCCACCGTCAGCAGCCTCTCCAGGGAGTTCAACGTCAGCAGAAGGACCATAGACCGGCTAGTTAAGAAAGATCTTGGCCTTAAGGTCTACAAGTGAACCCCTCGTCAAGCCCTCAAGTCTGCAGACAAGGAAATCTGCCTTGTAAGGTCGAAGAATCATCTCAACAAGCTTAAGAAAAAACCGTCTCACTCACCTGATTGTTCGCCGCTTGACTTTGCAGTGTTTAGGCGTTTAAAGGGGATGCTGTCAGGAGTCTAATACACGTCCAAGGACCAGCTGAAGTCTGCCCTCAAGAATGCCTGAGCCAACCTCGATCAGAGCTTCATCGCCAAGTCGTGCAGCAATTTCAGGTCCAGGCTGGAGTTGGTAGTGGAGAACATGGGTGGCCATATTTAATAGACATGTGTCTAAGACTCTCATCTCTCACGTTAAATAAATTAATTCGTCGATCACTTTAAAAATGACAGAATTGTTTAACTATTTTTAAAAATTTCAGAGTGTTCATTTTTAGACGCGCACACATGTATTTTTAGGACTAAAAGGGGGATGTATGTGTCCTTAGGACTGTTGAATGGTAAAAAACCGGCGGTCTAATAAGAAAAAAAGACTGATTTGGAAATAAGTCCTTGGACCGATGCAACACTAGTTGTCCATGAAATACGAAGAGTACCATTATTGATTTCTTGTAAAGTTATAAGTATAGATCCTTATTCGACTTGGAGTACAATTGGGGATTAACAACAGAGTAGTTCCTGTCACTATATTTGTTTGAAACGGACTGGGATTTGTGATTATTTATTTATTCTTATAGATGCCCGCAGCTGATCTAATGAAACACCATGACTGCTTAGCTGCTCTCTTCTCTAAAACCTTCTTCCAATTGTATGGAAAACAAAGGGTCTTCATACTTCATTTTCAAGTCATAAGAGCTAGAAGAACAAGATAATATGTGCTTTGATAGAATTGCTATTCACCCATAAATGCCGATTTTTTAAACATATATATCGGAAAAAAGGTTGTTCTGAAGAAAATCGAGTAAAAAATTATCATTTCTTCACTAGCAATCAAAGTTGCCAATTGTCTTGAGTCTAAATCTATTCACAAGATATTTCATATCATGAAACCATATAAATCATATCATGGCTGTTTAGTTGTCCTTGTTCAGAGACCAAATATTAGATCATTTTCATGGGACGTCACAATCAACAAACACATGGGAGAAAATTTACTAACCTTTGTCATTATATTTAGTACATTTCATGCAATTGGGTGGTACTGTCTAGAGGACTCAAGGGTCCTCTAGTAATGTCTATTGATTCTAAAATCAGTGAAAACTCTCTAGAAGGACTTTTTTTAAATGTTCCTTTAATTGATCAGGTGGAATTGCACTGATTATGTATGAGTAAACATTATAATATTACATTTACTCCATCTTACCTAGCAAATGTCTTTTAAAGTCCATGTACATAAAGTATATTTCCTTCACTAAGAACAATGGGGACGAGAATGACATTGAGTTCAAGTGAATAATTCATCTCGAGCACGTTGTCCATTGAGCTACGTCGTTCCATCCTAAAGAGACTGTTTTCCTTTTTGTTGAAGATCTTGGATCATACACTGGCCAAGTTATGGCGTAGAGCTATAGACGTGGCGGAGCTCTGACATTAGGGACGTCATAACCTATTTTAAGCACGACAATACCTTTACCGGGTGATTAAAAATACAAGTTTTATCACCCGGTATATATGTGTTTCAGTTAACAGGGGCACCTGCAGTATTATATTTGGTGGGCTAGGTTTGCATAATTTAAAAAAAATTCCAAAAATTGAAATTTCATGAAAAAAAATTCAAAAATTCATAGCTAGTAAAAATAAAGATAATTTTTTGGGGGAAAAATTTCAAGAATTAAATTTGTTGGGAAAAACTTCCAAAGGTTAAATTTTTTGGAAAAAAATAACAAATATTTATTTTTTGGGGAAAAAAATTCTATTAAAAAGAGAAAATCCTTAATTGGCGGACGCCCCTAGTTAAATAAGAATAAGTTCTACACGTCGTCACCTCCTTGTATCACGCAACTTTTCATCCAAAATGAAACCGGAAAAGGCCCAAAATCATCAGATAGTTAGCCAAATAAGTCAGGCACACCAACTGTCATATATCTTGTATATACTCCCTGACTATCACTGTCATATTATTTCTTCCCCATTTTTAAAATGAATTACATATTATCAAAATCTACATAGCATTTTATTCGATACTGTAATATAATATTGCTCAGTAATATTTTATTAAAAGAGTAGTTATTATATTATTTCTATGAAGAAATAGCCAAAATGTCTTCATAGAGATAATAAAATGGCCAATATGGCCTGTATTAGAATATTGCATTGTAATATTTTATTAAAAGCGTAGCTTATATATTTATATTTGTATAGGATACCCAAAATGTACTCATAGAATTATCAAAATGGCGAATTGTATATACGACGAGGGATCAACAAGAAATTGTATTCCTGTACTTTAAAGAATAAATTATGAAAAAGCCAATATGTATCAAGCGAGAAGAGGGAATCAACAAGTGAAGCGAGGTAACACCCTGTTTATTAAAACCACAAATTCCTTCTTTTCTTTCTTCAGTTTTCCCCCCTTTCTCCAATTTGACAATGATACCATTGTTAAACTGACGCCAGGTATATCACGTGAGGTCCTTGACGCCCCTTCTGGAACGCCTATGCTTCGAACCCACTAAAAAGCACAGGCATTTATATATATATATATTAAATACTATTTAATTATAGCTATGTTAAACCATTAAAAAAATAATAGATTTATTTGATGTAACTTTTTCTCGTGATTTCATTTGGGACGGTATTTTTAAAATATTTATTCAATAGTAACGAGGAGATTTGAATTTTCCGACAAAATTCCGACTTCCTTTTCATGTTTACAATTTGCAAACAAATTGGATAAGGGGAGACTAGTAGCAATTATTTGACAACAAAAAGCCCCTATATCTACAAAAAGACAAGACATAGTCATGAAATAAGTGAAAAACAACAGATGCACTGTTATAAAATTAAGAAATAATACATTGATACTACTCAGATACGAACTAGGGTACTAAAAATATTTTCATGATGAAAATGTTGGAATATATTTATAAAATCCTAATTATTTAATATTAAGGCATCCCATGTAGATTACATATTTCCCAAATTTTAAGTCTTTCATTGGTTATAAGGGGTTTCCGCAGGTGGGGGTGGAGGGTTTGTAGGCCCCCAATTAAGGAAATGTTGTTTTTATTAAAAAAAAAATTCAGTCATTCGGGCAAATTATGCTATAGAGCAAGAAGTTTAACATTTAAAATTTTTTATTAAATAATTAAATATTTCAAGTTTTTTATCAAAAAATTTAATTTTTTGTGAATAGCTATGAATTTTTGATTTTGGAAAAAAAAAAAAAAATTGTTGAAATTTAATTTTTGAAATTCATTTTCAAAAAATTAAATATTGGAAGTTTTTTTATTAAAAGCTGTTGATTTTTGAAATTTTTTATTAAAAAATTAAATATTTGATGTTTTTCCAAGAAAATTAACTTTTTTGTGAACAGCTATGAATTTTTGAATTAAAAATTAATAGTTGAAATATAATTTTTACATTCATTTCCAAAAAATTTAATATTTGAAGTTTTTTCCCAAAAAGTTCATTTTTTAGGTAAAAAGAAAGAATCGTCTATTTGAATGGAACTGAAGAAGGAATAATGATGTTTCCATGTAACCAAAAGGAAGGAAAAGTTTGAAGGACTACATCTTCTCCGATAATTATGTATGTTGTTGAACGTACAATATGACGAAAATGTTACAAAGTATTTAGATTAAGTATGTCTTTAATAGTTGCGCGTGCATCTTGCATATTACTATTAGTTTTATTATTGGGAATATGGTCCAATGATAATTTAGTACGAAATATTTTTTCTGCTGTTGATTCCCAAAAAAGAAAAAGAGATAAAATTATAATTACGATTAAAGGAGAATGGAACACTCTTGGAAATTCTTCTGAAATATCTGCGTGTATTATCATAATTCCCTTGGGAAAATGCATAAATGTGTAGCTCAAATGAGAGATGACATAATACCAGCATTCGATTGTACTCGTTAGGTATATTATATGTATTAAACTACAAGAGACTTATTGTACAATGCAGGTGCCGATCCCTTGTCGATTTTGTAAGTTTGCACACTGATAAAGATTTTATATAGAATTGAGGTCTGCAGATTGACTAGGCCACTCCCTGACATGAATGTACTTCTTGAGCCACTTCTTTGTTGTTATGGTTCCTTGTTTAGGGTGATTGTCTTGCCGAAAGACTCATTACATGATCCATTTTCAGTGCCTTGCCTGAGGGAGGAGGCTGTGTTTATGCCGGTAAGTTGTCCTTTCCCTTTAACAAACCCAAAACAAAAAATGTTTGGAGATGGTGTTTTGGGGATTATACTCACCATTTATCTTCTTCCAAACACATTTTTTGTTGTTCATAGGTATGATGTCTCTCACTGGGCTAGTAAACCTTTCATTCTTTTCTTTTTCAGTTGGCAAACATTCAAAATCGACAAGGAATCAAATTAGTGTTTTATCAGTCAATATATATGAAGGACCAAGGACTGTAATTTACTCCAGTCCCACTTTTGAGTCCATAAAATAATTATTTTATATATTTGTGACGTCATTGATTGTATTTCAAAAATCCAAAGCCATTCACAAAAAATTAAATTTTTTGAACAAAATTGTAAATTTCTTAGTAAAAAGCGAAAATTTCTAAATTTGGGGAGGACTACGCCCCTCCATCCTACCCCTGCAGACGCTCCTGCGTCTGAGTTAGACATAAAAGTTGTTGCATAGAACAATCCTTGCTAAATGATGTAACCATAGATATTAGTCAGTAAGGCCATGAAAATCTTGACCATTAAGGATCCAATAATTATCAGAAAGATAAATACTTCCATTAAGCCTAAATGAAGAATAATGGTAGGTTACTATTCTTGTTCATGAAAGAAGCTTAAGTTTTATTTAATTGATTCAAAGGTAAATTGAGTTCCGTTACTTTACTAAAATTTGTTGAAATGACACTTAGTCGCTTTTAAACTTGGAAGATTATCAAAGGACGGCAGGCTGGGAACTTGAAATTCGATTTGATCTCACAATCAAAAGACTCGCGACTCGACTTGGACTAGAAAGTTAGTTCATACTGGGTACTATTATAGATGCTTGACTTTCAGTAAAATGACTGTCCCCCACCCCACCTCTGGGGACCCTGATAACAAGGAAAGGAGTTGACCAAGTCCCATATTAAGGACCGATATTTACTGGGTAGGTATTGAAAACTTGACACTTTAAATTTGGAATTTAAAAAAAACATTTATTTCGCAAGCTAAGGAAGCTACATTAACTAATTTTTGTACAGATGTTGGCACAAATATTGGCACTTTTAATCATTAAAGTAGCCTGAATCAACTTTTATGATAGCCTCGATGCACTTTAATAGAGTCCAGATTTATTTTGGGCCAAGCACCACTTCCAGGCTTCACTTCGATGACAATACCGTCATTAATGACTATTTTGACGTTTTAAATAGTCTGCCATGTTGCCTTCAATAAGTTTTGGATCTCTGTTGCTGTGTGTTCTGCACGAAGTATAGGAGCAATTTCATCTTTCTTTGTCTTTTTGTGAAGCTATTTCCGTTTGATTATGTTAATTTTTTTGGAGGGGGTGTCAATACAGACAACTTGTCAGCTGATGAGCGAAATTTTCAATTTATCTCATAAATTTTTCTAATTCTTCAGTATGTTAATATAATTATGATCCAATAAAGATGATTTATTATGAATAAAAGAGAGGTAAATTTTTGCTAAAATAAGTAAAATATAAATTAAACCCATTCAAACTTCTCAATAAAATTATTAATGAATGCGTCATGATATCCACGTTTATAACATATCAAAAAATAATGGGATCTATTGAATGTATTTCTGGATAAATAGTACATGGGTACCGTACTTGCAGAAAAGTATGAAAAAACAACAAGTTCATAGAGAAGTTTAAATTGGAATATACCAATACATAATTTAATGTACGCAAGTGTACGCGAAGCAAAATAATTTTAAATAAAAGGAGGGAAAAGATGAATATCATCATTAGTTGAAGATAACAGAGCCATGAAGTTGTATCTTTCTATTTTGACAACGCTGTTTGTTGGAGTTTTATCTGACAGTAAGTTAAGTTTTTGAATAAATGAATAAAATTTATGTTAACATACAAAAAAAAAAAAATAATAATAACAACAATTTTAAATAAATATATCTAACACTAAATAACTCTTTAAGATTTAAGCCATGGATCCAGTCCGCTTGCAAGATATCAAGGATCTGGAACGAATCAGCAACACAGCTTCCAAGGTAAGAGTCTACATATTTGTAAGCTATCTTTAATTAGCTTATTTCATAGGTTCAACCAGGAATCATAATGGAGACTCAAAGAATGGATTAGGAACCCACAATGGAATTAGCCAGGGTATTATATAAAATATAGTATAATAATAATGAAAGCTAAATTTGTAATTTTTTAGCACAACAAGGAGACAATTCAGGATTTGGATCACAAGGATTTGGACAACAATTCAAACAAGGAGAAAACCAACAACAATTAGGAGACGGTCAATATAGTCAAGGCGGAACACAATCTTCCAATGGATATAGCAGCACTTCCCAACAGTTTGGTGAATCCCAAGTTGGAAATCAGCAACAATTAGGTAGAGGGCGATCTAACCAAGGTGGAAGCCAAGCTTCCGACAGCTATGGCATCCCTTCTCAACAAATTGGCCAAGTTGGAACCAAACAACAACAATTTAGCAGAAGTCAGTCTAGCCAAGGTGCATCCCAACAAGAATTTAGCCAATCTAAACAAGGAGGAAGACAAGCTTCTGGCAGCTTTGGTAGTGCCTCTCAACAATCCAGCCAAGGTACGCTCCAACAACAATCAGGAAGAGGGCAATCAAGCCTGGGGGGAAGTCAACAACAATCAGGTAGAGGCCAATCTAACCAAGGAGGTAGACAAGCTTCTGGCAACTATGGTAGTCCTTCTCAACAATCCAGCCAAGATGGATTCCAACAACAATCAGGAAGAGGTCAATCAACCCAAGGTGGAAGTCAACAACAATCAGGTAGAAGCCAATCTAACCAAGGAGGAAGACAAGCTTCTGGCAGCTCTGGTAGTGCCTCTCAACAATCCAGCCAAGGTAGGCTCCAACAACAATCAGGAAGAAGGCAATCAAGCCTAGGTGGAAGTCAACAACAATCAGGTAGAGGCCAATCTAACCAAGGAGGAAGACAAGCTTCTGGTAGCTATGGAAGTCCTTCTCAACAATCCAGCCAAGGTAGCCTCCAACAACAATCCGGAAGAGGTCAATCAAGCCAAGGTGGAATCCAACAACAATCAGGAAGAGATCAATCAACCCAAGGTGGAATTCAACAACAATCAGGTAGAGGCCAATCTAACCAAGGAGGAAGACAAGCTTCTGGTAGCTATGGTAGTCCTTCTCAACAATCCAGCCAAGGTGGGTTCCAACAACAATCAGGAAGAGATCAATCAACCCAAGGTGGAAGTCAACAACAATCAGGTAGAGGCCAATCTAAACAAGGAGGTAGACAAGCTTCTGGCAGCTTTGGTAGTGCCTCTCAACAATCCAGCCAAGGTAGGCTCCAACAACAATCAGGAAGAGGGCAATCAAGCCTGGGGGAAGTCAACAACAATCAGGTAGAGGCCAATCTAACCAAGGAGGAAGACAAGCTTCTGGTAGCTATGGAAGTCCTTCTCAACAATCCAGCCAAGGTAGCCTCCAACAACAATCAGGAAGAGGTCAATCAACCCAAGGTGGAAGTCAACAACAATCAGGAAGAGATCAATCAACCCAAGGTGGAAGTCAACAACAATCAGGTAGAGGCCAATCTAACCAAGGAGGTAGACAAGCTTCTGGCAGCTATGGTAGTCCTTCTCAACAATCAGGAAGAGGTCCATCAACTCAAGGTGGAATCCAACAACAATCAGGAAGAGGTCAATCAACCCAAGGTGGAAGTCAACAACAATCAGGTAGAGGACAATCTAAACAAGGAGGAAGACAAGCTTCTGGCAGTTTTGGTAGTGCCTCTCAACAATCCAGCCAAGGTAGGCTCCAACAACAATCAGGAAGAGGTCAATCAACCCAAGGTGGAAGTCAACAACAATCAGGTAGAGGCCAATCTAAACAAGGAGGAAGACAAGCTTCTGGCAGTTTTGGTAGTGCCTCTCAGCAATCCAGCCAAGGTAGGCTCCAACAACAATCAGGAAGAGGGCAATCAAGCCTGGGGGAAGTCAACAACAATCAGGTAGAGGCCAATCTAACCAAGGAGGAAGACAAGCTTCTGGTAGCTATGGAAGTCCTTCTCAACAATCCAGCCAAGGTAGCCTCCAACAACAATCCGGAAGAGGTCAATCAACCCAAGGTGGAAGTCAACAACAATCAGGTAGAGGCCAATCTAACCAAGGAGGAAGGCAAGCTTCTGGCAGCTATGGTAGTCCTTCTCAACAATCCAGCCAAGGTGGGTTTCAACAACAATCAGGAAGGGTTTCAACAACAATCAGGAAGAGGTCCATCAACTCAAGGTGGAATCCAACAACAATCAGGAAGAGGTCAATCAACCCAAGGTGGAAGTCAACAACAATCAGGTAGAGGCCAATCTAAACAAGGAGGTAGACAAGCTTCTGGCAGCTTTGGTAGTGCCTCTCAACAATCCAGCCAAGGTAGGCTCCAACAACAATCAGGAAGAGATCAATCAAGCCTGGGGGGAAGTCAACAACAATCAGGTAGAGGCCAATCTAACCAAGGAGGTAGACAAGCATCTGGGAGCTATGGTAGTCCTTCTCAACAATCCAGCCAAGATGGATTCCAACAACAATCAGGAACAGGTCAATCAACCCAAGGTGGAAGTCAACAACAATCAGGTAGAGGCCAATCTAAACAAGGAGGAAGACAAGCTTCTGGCAGCTTTGGTAGTGCCTCTCAACAATCCAGCCAAGGTAGGCTCCAACAACAATCAGGAAGAGGTCAATCAAGCCAAGGTGGAATCCAACAACAATCAGGAAGAGGTCAATCAAGCCTAGGAGTACTTCAACAACAATCAGGAAGAGGTCAATCTAACCAAGGTGGAAGACAATCATCCAATAGCTACAGAAGCCCTTCTCAACAATCATCTTCCTCTGAAGGAAGAAATCAACAAAGAGGAAAAACTTCTCAAAGCTCTGTCCAACAAAGTCATGGATCCCAAGAACAAAATCAACTATCAGGCCGAGGTCAATCTGGTCAAGGTGTAAATCAATACTCTAATAGGAGTAAAGATTTTCAGAATGCTGGTCTTGAATTCAATCAAATAGGTCAACAGTTTAATCAAAATACTAGACAACCCTTGTCTGCTTATGGAAGCTCCTAATTTTTATTTTATGAACAATTAATTTATTTCATTTTAAATTTTATTATATCTATTGAATTTAGTTTGCATTTTTATAAGCTATAGATTTGATGCCTAGATTTCAGTGATATGAATCAATTTTTTAAGAATTCAAGAATGCATATTTTTTCAAATTTGCTATGATAACTCACATGAATAAAGAAATAAAATGAATATAAATGTTATATTTGTAAGTTATCAAATATATTTCTCATTATAATTATTCAAATGCTTTTTTGTGCTATTGGAAATATGTATTAATACAGAAGTTCTTATTTTTTATTCCTTCTTCATTAAGAAGTTAATTTTATTAATGTGATCGTAGAAGGTTTGGAACTTGAGGCATAACAGGATAAACTCAATAACCCTTAGCTAAAAATAATATTATGACACAAAATAAGGTTTATTGGTATTTTTTGTCTTTCTGATGTTAATTCATATCATACATGGTAATATATAAACAAAACATAAAACTAGTATAATATGAATTGCTAGAAGGAATTTCGTTATAATAACATAAATAAGTATTTAAGCTTAAAATAGACCTATTAGCCACGACCTACAAATAAAAACATAAAACTTTTTAATATGCTTCAGTGTTCTTAAAAACTGACTGAGTGCACAACATGGACCACTCATTCAAATCCATTTCCATCGATGTTGAGTATCTTTAAGATTATGGGTAATAAATGCCCCTCTTACGTGTTACTTATCAGTTAGACTTTTTGTAATATAAGCCTTTGTAGTAGGCACATCAAAGTTCAATAATCTAACTTTGGCCCTCTTATTACAAGATGCTGATCCAAACAGAATTATGGCATTAATGTATTTTGAATCAACATCCTAAAAACGTCCGAGGCTCAAGGATACAAAATATCCCAGAATATATAACAGAGGGCAGCCAGTCAATGCATGAATTGTATGGTTTTCACAATTTATAGATGGTAGTAGTAAAAACAATAGCCCCGCTGGTTGTGGAAATTGAAAATAAATTTTCCTCATCCACCATTTGTCGAATTCCTAGTTGAACCACTCTTTTTTGGGGGGAAATTTCAGTTCTTCCAGATGCTCTACAGCATAATCCTCAGCAAACATTGGAATGCCTTTGTTCATCTTCAGTAACCATGTAATGAAAGAAAATAAAGAAACCCCTTCTATAATATTTGATGAGATCCTATCGTTGGGACAACTTTTGACAATGCTTCTATTTTAACTATTTATGTTTTTTTGATAAAAAGGAAGACAATTTTTTTTTCTTAATATATCAATTACTGATCAAAAGGAAGATTTTATTAATAGAGTCTTAGAAAATAAAGGAAAAAGCAGGTACGTCCAAGCTGTATTATTTATTTTATTGGTGGGAGTACACAGTATTGTTCGGAGTTATTAGGCATCGAAAAACAGACATACCAATTTACAATATAATATAGAAACGAACAAACAAATCACCGGAATTTTTGTCGAAAAATAAGATTTCGACGTCCGGCCATCTGTATGGAAGCAGAAACCGACTCTGAGTCAACTGGAAAAAAATAATATTAAGGAAACCATACAAAACCATCAGTCCGTGGTGGAACAATTCTTCAAGGAGAAACCGAATTACTTGGGATTCGCTGGGAAAGTGGACAAAACTCAGGTAACAACTGATGTATCTAACCGTAAATGCAATGTACAAATATCCAGGAGCAATGTTGGAGATATCAATAAAGGGCACATTGTTGGAAAATTCACGAGAATTGAAAAAAGTTTCTAACGAAATGGATAAATTATGTTTTGCAAAGGTCATTGAGAAGGGTATTCCTGAATGGAATCCTTTCACTTTGGAAAACAGAAACCCAAAAGAGGAGGACGAAGTTAATAACGAAAATGGCTGGTATATGATACCTCTATTTTTATCAAGAGTGGGAGACGGAGGAAAAATGACTCACAACGAAATTAGCTATAGCAACGCAGCTACCATGTGGAAAAGTTTTGAAAATGAACCCCCGGGATCTTGAATCAATGTGTTTAAGATTACCACACAGCCCCTCTTTTACTTCTGTCAGAAGAATACTAAAAGATGAAATCCTCCCTAAAGTCGATCTCCCATGTCAAATAGAACTAACGGATCGAAAAGGTAATAAATTCACTGCCAAAGTTGAATCCAGACAGCTCATGAAAGCAAAAATGAACCAATTTCATTTGAGATTAGAGTCCCAGAAGTAAAAGGGGTGATAGCCCCTGATTTAGTCAAGCACTGTGTCAGCCTATTTGTAAAAGTTGAGTCCTACTCAAAAGCAGCTCAAAGATTGGAGAATAGATTTGAAGCGTCAAGAGCTGAAATGGTCAAGGATTGGCCTAAAGAGAGAAAGGACAGAGTAAGAAAGGAAGAATATAACTATGTACCTACTCCAGTGGAAGAGAAAAATATAAATACATCAGTCATCTTTATGGAAGAAGACAACTCAGAAAAATAGCCCTCCATCCCAGAAAATATTGTAGAGAACGGTAAAATGGATAAGCAAGTCCAAGAAGATAATATACTAGAGATAGGGAAAAATCAATGTGATTCAGAGATTATTTATGGGTCTCAGGCAAATGAGGGAGAGAAGAAACGAAATTCATCAAGTACAGAGAAGAGGAGTGAAAAAAGTAATAATACTTCATGCCTATCAGACTAATACTGATGAACATAAATGGGCTATCTTCCCAAAAAAAGAAAGGGAGATTGCTTAAATATTTAAATCTACTAAATTACCCCGATGGAGTGTGTCTGGCAGATACGAGAATAAGAAGTGATTGTGAATGGAATTTTGTGTGTGAGAAATATAGAGTATGGTACTCCAGGGCAGTTACAACTCAATATGGATATCCTTCGACGGGTGTTGCGATATTGACCTTGAGAGATTTTGATGCATATTATATAGGAAGAGGGGAGGATGGTAATTTGGTCACAATAGCTTTAAACAGAACGAGAAAACCAATATACATTATGGGTGTTTATATACCGTCATGTGATACAAAGTTCCTAGCAAAAAAACTTAAGAGATATGAACTTGATACCTGAAAAAGAAAATATAATTATGGCTGGAGATTTTAATGTGGCTGAAAAATATGGTAGGGATTTCACATCCATATTGGGTTACAAAAACAGTGGGTATCTAAGTGAATGGAAAAATATAAATAAAATGATGGATATAGCAGATATTACGAATAACTACAAGGCAATATTTGAAAGAAAAAACGCCAAAAACTCAACAAAAAGTAGAATAGATCACATTTATGTATCAGAGCCAATGTTGGGGTTAAAGATAAAAATGGATAGAATATCGTCAAACGGACTGTCAAACCATTTCTTTCTCGAAGCCATGTTTAAGGAGGAGAACTACAAAAAAAAAAAAAAGCCTAATAGATGGAAGCTAAATAAGAAACTCTTAGAAGAAGATGACGTTCTAAAAGATCTGAAGGAAGGTGTAGAAATGATTGAACTGGACTTAGAAGCTGGTTGGAATATTAGGAAGGCTTTAAATAAGTTATACACAAGTGATTTTAATCTGTCGGGAGCCGAAGGAAAAAAGAAACCCAGATTAGGTCATTATTGGAAGAAGGAAACGATACAGGTCTACTGCAGGAATTGGATGATATAATGGAATATAAAATGTAAGGAGCAAGAGTTTGTGCATAAATTTTAAATAAAAAATAAATTCCAATAATTTAAATCTTTTAAAACTCCTCGAGAAAAACAATGGAAGAAAGAAGATGAACGAGATACTAGTGAATGGACAGAAGATAACATCCCCACTGAAGATTGCAAAACATGTGCGAGATTACTACCAAGAACTCTACCGATCCAAGAAACCCCTCATAAATAAAAAAGTACAAGAAAATATTATCACACCTAAGGAAGAAAAAGAATTAAACAAAATATTTACTGATTACGAAGTCCTTACATATATTAAGAATAAGCTGAAAAATGATAAAGCACCAGGACCTTCAGGACTTACTCCTGAGTTCTACAAAGGGGTACCAGAAATAGCCAAATTCCTAGCTGAATTATATAATGAATATTTTTTCGGAAATGGACCTGAACAAAGAGCTAAAATGGGAATCATAACTCTTTTTCCTAAGAAAGGGAAAATGTACAAAAATACAAAACTGGAGGCCAGTAACTTTATTGGAAATAGAATATAAAATTTACAGTGGATGTCTGACGGAATGTATGAAACCAATAATGGAAAGAGTGCTCCCAGATACTCAGTTTGGTTTGAGAAAGGGTAGGCAAACGGAAGATGTAGTAATGCTTCTCCAATCGATTGTAGAATTCTCGAAGCAGAGAACCCAAGTTTTGCTTTTATCTTCTTGGATTTAAAAAAGCTTTCGATTCTATAGAACGTTCCTTTCTATTGAGTGAGATGAAAAATATAAGATTTCCACAATTATATTGCAACGCAATAAAAAACATAATTCCCAGCGCAGAATCAATCATTGATATCGAAGGAGACCCAGTGGTAGAATTGCAAAGAGGAATGCGTCAAGGGGATCCCATAAGTCCTAGTCTCTTTTCATTGGCAGTGAGAACCCTACAAAGAAAAATGGATCTGGCATTAGAGGGAATGGTCTTGAGAAACGGGAAACTAACCAACCTGTTTTTTTGCATACGATTGCACGGTCATACTAAGAATTGACAAATTCGAGGAAGAAAGAGCTAGCCTGGATACGCTCCTGAAAGAATATGGAAGAGAGTCTGGTTCAGTAATTAATGATAAGAAAACACAAATATTGACAAATTCTACGGGAAATTAGCGCTACTTATCTCGTTCAAAAAGCATTGGTCCTTGGCAATGTCGTTTCGATGGAGGATTGGAGATCCCAAAACATACGTCAGATAGATGAGAAAATATCTCACGCAATAAAAGAAGTTCAGAAGCACAAACTTGATAAAATAAAATGTTGGAATATGATAATACTCTCAGGAATTAATCATATTCCTCGATGTACTCCTTTTGACAAATTGAATGCCCAAGATTGGAAAAGAAAGAGCATAGAGTTTGTTGACACTCCAAAATCAATCAGTCATTGGAGACTCTTCTTATTAAAGGATAGAGGTGGACTCGGAATGATGGATCTAGAGTTGCACTGGGAAATGATGATTCTCTCTTGGTATAAGAGAGCGCATCTTGTTGATTATCCTTGGAAAGCACTCTACATGGAAGCATGCAGAGGGACCATCACGAACACGCCGACATCTCCATGGAAGGAATTAAAACCATCCAATGACATTGGATGGTGTATTGGAGGTCAGTGGGGGCGAATGGCCTCTAGTTGGAAACTCAGAGGTAAAAATAGGTCTTCCTAATAAGATCAGAGAGGAGCTGGGTCTTAATACCATAAATGAGGTAATTGCCAAGGATATAATCAACGATCGGATCGTAAGTATGCTACGCGATTCCCTACTAAGGGTCTTCAAGCCGACCAAACAAACACTTCATCTAAGAGTAGCACTAAATATTAATAATTAAGCAATTAAGGAGGGAGGGAGAAAAACGATCTCTGCAACACTTAAAAATGCAAAATAAAGGATAGAATGATCCAGAAACAATATGTGAGGTCATTATTCGATCCATATCTCTTTCCAAAACAGTCCTATCTAAGATACCGGATCGTATTATATACAGAGAGACACGCCTTGCAAAGACTGCAACAAACGTAAAACGCTCGCTCATGTATTTCGTGACTGAATATTTAGAAGGAATATTGGCTAAACGACTCACTCACTACCATGGAGAGGACCCACCCAAGAGGAAAAAATTAATGGCTACAACAACATGGCTCTTCCGTTCAGAATTGGATCCAAATCCATTGCAAAACATGATTGCAAGGCCCAATTATGAAAACATTAAACTTCACAAAAATATAGCCTACGCTGCTCTTAATGAATTTCGCTTTTAATCGTGCGTGTTGTGATTGTATTTTTAATTAGATATTTTTTACTATTTGTCAGATGATGTTTTTTATATTCATTATTATGTATTATAGGTGAGGTTGTTGTTGTTTTTTTGTTTTTTCTCGCCTCCCTTTTTTCGTTTTCTTTTTAAGATTAGTTTGGTCAAAAAAAAAAAAAATGTTTCTAGTATAGTTTAAAAATTTTTTGTTAACCTATGCTATGTAAAACCATACATTGCACAAATTTTATTTTGATGATATAAAACTTAATCTGGCTTTAAAAAAAAAAAAGATTAAATTAAATTCAAATCATTTTTCTTAAACTATCATTCGTAGTTGCGAGTCTTTGAGTACATAATTCTAGTCGATTTTGTAGTTTTATCTTCGAGTTGGTTAGATTTAGTTAATCATTGATGGACCTCAGGCAAAGCCAGTTGAAAAATCCAAAAAAAATAAAAAGAAAGGCGAATGGATGACGTTCGATGCTTCTCCTTACTCTTGTTTTTTGTATCTAAATTTGATTTATATGGTATTGTGATCAACCATGCAATCGAAAAGGGCCAATCCGAATCAATTTGGCGCCGTATGCAAAATATTAACCAATAATATGTATGTTATATTCAATATTATACTGTTACAATAAGCTGAATATATTAATTTCCTTAGACAAAAAAAAATATATATGTAGATATGTACTGCCCTTTTCTGTTTCGATAAGACACACTGAGCTTTAACATTCACGTTGATGCATTGTTATTCGTTTAATCAAGTGGTCACACAGTCCTAAGATACTAAGTGTACACTCTTAAATATGAGGCCTTGTCAGCAAGTCAAACAAATACGGATGCTCCTTATTAATCTCGATTTTTTTATCAATATTTCTATAATTTGTCAAATTTGATAAAAGAATTGGATTATGTAAATTAAAAATGATCCAAATTGAGACAATTAATAGTCAATTATTTTAAGCCAATCAGAGAGGTGGAAAAAAATGATGACTCCTATGATATTCATGTCCACTCTTTCCCTTGAGTATTTTATGTACACATGGTCTATGACACATTTTCTTAATTATATGGAATAATTATTGAATTGTTGTTGATAATTGTTCGTTGAGCTACTTCAAATTCAATAAATCAACATTAAGAACACCAGGTAAGTGTAGAGAAACAGTAACATCGACAACGAACAAAAAATTAGTGTTTTAGTGAGTTAACTTCGTGTGAACTAATTTTTTTTTAGTCATATGATATGACTCATATCTTATTCATTTATGACATAACTAACAATGGGTTACTCAGCGTTGCTCCGTCCATTGAGGGAGCGGGAAATCACATGGACAATGGTTGAAGTTATTTTTTGTTAATGTTTAGAGCCTTCGGAGCGGGCAAGTGTTAGAATATAGGGCTTGTCAAGAATAATAGAAATCTAAGGTTATGCCCAAGGAAGGCCATATAACTGGAATAGTTACTATTTTTCGTTTTTTCCTCTACCTCTAGTAGGAGTCTAGGAAATATTATTTCTTCTCTTTAACAGTTGAATGTAACGTGAGTTCTATTTAAATTCAAGCGGCATCTATATGGATTCTTCGAAAGATACCTTAGTTATTCATTAAGGTGATTAATTAACCATGGCAAACACCTGTGCTGTACCTGGTTGTGTTGTGGATCAACCGAAAATAAAATTCCGCCTCATGTTTCAACTCACAAGCTCCCGACAATCTCATTCGAAGACAAAAGTGGATTCATGCATCAAAAAAGTTATGAACAATTAGGATTATCAAGAAGATTAGAAAAAAAGTTATAAGTCTATGCTCACTTCCTTTTCGCCCCAATGATTTCATGGATGAGTCAAAGGATAGGAATCCCAGAAGATAAAAAAAAAAGAAAATCCTAGATGGGAAATTAAAGAAGCCTTGTTTAAAAGAAAATGTTGTTCCTTGCATATACCCAACTTACTCAGCTCTTTCACTCTTTCAACATCAACATCAAGCAGATCATCTATGCCCCCTTCTACTTCTCATTTTGAGAAAGAGAAAGAAAGGATAGATTCAACGTCTAAAGCTTTTTTCGAAGCTGACAAATCCTTCCGTTTGAAACTGCCATCTCCTTATTGAAAGGTAATTCATGAATCTGATACCATCTCTATTTTTTGTTTAGAATCACATAGTGATTCAAGAACGGACTAGTTGAAAGTCATGGATTCTTTTTCTTCATTTCAGAAGGGAACATTTCTCTACCCAGAAGATGTCAAGTTTTTCCAATCAAACCCAAAACTATAGATATTCTTTAATTTCACGAGGGTGAAAATGGAATCATTATAAAAGAAAATCTGAGCTTCAAAGCTTTTCTCCAAGGTTACATTGTACCTACTCATCGTTGTAAGGACTTAGTTAAGAAAGATATAATACTTACAGAGACCTTGTAAATTCCAAACATTTGTCTCATTTGAAAAGTATAGAAAAAGGAGTTAAAGATGCATTGAATAACTTTTAAGAAAAGACAAAGTGGTCATTCTTTCAGGTAAGAAAAGGATGAGGTTGAAATTTCCCCAGGTTTATTAGATTTATCAGCAGTTCTCAAGACAACTTCTTCTGCGTGCTACAAAATTCTAGTTAATGAGCTATTTTTGAGTTCCCCATCTCCCAGAACACTTGAACGATTGATGCAGCCTTTAAAAGTTGGAACTGGATTTCATCCACATACAAAGGCTTACTTGAAGCGTCGAGTACAATAACTTAATCGTCGAGAGTGTGTAGTGATCTTTCTTCTCAATGAAGCTTGTACAAGGGGAAAAAAATCGGTGGCTATCCCAGTCTATGGATTCCCTTGGTTATTCCATAACGCAATCGGACTTGCTAGAAAATTCAATTTGATTTGCCGTAACAACTGCTGGCCAAGACATACATATTTTGACGTCATAGAGTATGACTGAAATAACAAACGCAAATTCATAAAAGGCCAAAAGAGAGAAGTTTAGTATTCCTGGAGTATGATATTAGACATGGGAAAGTGATTATCGAAAGGCCCCCTTAGGAAAAGACCCTAAAATTTGTGAGAATCATTTTGAGGAAGGAAAAGGATTTAAAAGATAAATTGTTGAAGATTTTTCAAAAATAAAATTGAAAGAAGATGCAATCCCTTCCAAAGGTATCATACCTAAAGAAGAATTTGAGCAAGCTTCGAGAAAAAATAAATGAATTGAGATTGTGGACCATTCTAAAGAAAGTTATAATCAAATATATTTGAAAACATTTGACAAATCCTCATACACCAATGTAAAATCAATTCAAACACCTGTAGTAGAAAAGCTTTTAATTGATTTTTTATAATATTGAAAAAAGACAAATTAAGTTCAAATCATTTTGATATAATTGGAAATGGTACGCAAGGAGTTCTTCCAGCAACTGTATTATTAGGCTACACAACTGCTCTCTATGATTTTTAGCAATTCAATCTAAGGAAAAAGTACCCGATTTCGTAGACTTATTCCATAAATGGTTTAATTTTTGAAAAGTTCCCGACCTATATCGAAAAAAGACTTACAATGTACCTATGGAGTAAATTTGGATGTATAAAACAATATTCTCCAAAACATGACAAACGTTATGAAGATGAAGCAAATCAAGTGAAGTGGTCTTGCCGAATCATCTGCTTTGAAGCCCTAGCGAAAGGGCATAATTATCTTTTCAAAGTCTATGATATATTCGTATCAATACTTAAATCATGAAATTGGCCTTCCGTATGTATAGACTCCTACCTTAAATCAAGATTGTCTTCAAAACTTTCTTTGACGAATAAGATATATTGGATGGACCACTCTCATCCTAATGTCGTAGAGGCTATGGTTCGTTTTTGAATACTTGTAAAAAGTGGCTCAGAAAAAAAATGTTAGTTGAGAATGCTCCTGTTAGATCTGAAGGAGACCAAGGAGTTTTGTTTCTATATTTCAATATCACTAATGTAGGTATATATACTAATCCTGCCTCTCCTTTAAGCTCCCATTTTGAGTGAAGCAGATACAAAAGAAAACAACATTAAATTTTCTCAAGATTTGGATGATGAAATTTATTCTCAAATCTTTGAAGATGAAATTGAAGAATATATAGATAGATAATGAAGAAAATACCCAAGAACTACAGTCCAATGATTTATGTCTTCTCAAAATCAATATCTGTGAAGAAAAAGGATTTATTTGTTTGGCTGGATATTTGTATGGTCAAATTAATACATCACAAATTTCCCACTCTGGGTGTAATACTTCTAGCACCAAAGTCCATGGCTTCAAACATTGTCAAGAGGGGGACTGCTTCAACTACATACATATTTTTTTTTTGAATTTTGCAAAACAATGAAAAAACCTTTTATTCACTTTCATGGGAATCGACTCATCCACATAGTTGTAGAAAAGTATCCAAAGGAACTATATGAAGTAATAAAAAAAATTATTCGCACTCGTAACTTCATTCGACTAAAGTATATTACTATTCTCAACAAATGTAATACGAAAAACTACTCATTTCATAAGCTAAAATATAGAAAAAGAAGAACCATTTGTGTCATATATTGTCAGATTTTGGAATTTACCATAATTTTATGAATAATAAAATAATTTATGCTTTGTGAATGAAGAGGTATTGTAAAATTATGTATATATTATTTTTTTGTAACTCATAAATTAATTTCAAACAAGTAACTTTCGAAATGTGAGTGCCTGTGCTCTTGTTAAGTCTAAAATATTGTCCAGCAATTCATCGGAAATTGGATGGCCACCATTTTATTCAAAGTAAGAGTTTTTCTTCCGCATTTAACACAACTGTAATACTATTGGGAGCAAAGTTTTCTCCTTCTGTCAAATCCACAAGGAGTCAGTTTGGAAACTATTTGACTGTGGATGACACCATAATGCTTACTCTTGGAAATTATAGACCGGTAGACGCGGGGGCTATTTTTATAAGTAACAATTAGATAGTCCTCCAATTAAAGAAGAACATGATTCTTGTGATATTCTACCTCCTTCATTATCTTCATACATGAGAAAGTTGTCTGAAGATTTAAATTTAAATATAGGGACATCCCCTACTACAAGCAAATACCTTAAGTCACGGTTAGAGTTCCGTCAGAACATCAAAAAGTAACGATAATTTTTGATGAAGTGTGTTCTTTTAGGCGTAATAAGTTTATTGGTGGAAAGTTTTATGGAGCTGTGGCACTTTTACGAGGACGATCATAATTATTAAGACAAGGTTGTCCATGCTGCATTTAATTTTTTCAATTTCAGTGGAAAAAATTTAATCAATGAAGCCAACAGCATCACACAAATCACAATGAAAGATCTTCATCGTATGGTTTCATAGCTAAATTAAATTTAAAATCTTAAATTTGTTATCAGTTCTATTTCAATTAAGTAATTGTTTTACGAGTTTAATTAAATCATTACATAAGAATGAATATTATGAAAGTTTTGAACTACATAGGTATAATCCTAAAAGGTGTTTGTTTCAAGCACTCCTTGTTCATTAGGGCGACAATAAAATCAATTTTTTTTGAAAAGTAAATGGCTTAGGTTAAAAAATGGTTTCTAATTCTACAAAGAACATTTAAGGAAAGATTGAACAATTTTGGAAAGTTTACATTTTTTTAACAAAAAACTGAGTATTTGCTTGAATACTGACCATTTATTTCAGATTAAAGAGTTCTTAAAAACAATCAATTGAGCTCATTAAATTAAAAATAATATATATTTTACAATTGTTTCAACAAAAATATTATTTATATGTTCAAAATAATGTCAATTGAAGTTGATTGAAATTTAGCCCATGACCCTTTTTTTATTTTATTGCAACCATACTGTTTAACTGATAAATATGGAAAATTACAATTACATTTAAATCTCATTAAAGTCAACAAAGAAAATTTTTAAATTTTAAATTTTAGACACATACTAATGACTCTTGGTAAGTATTTTCTTATGGGTGTTGGGGTAGATTCTTCGATGGTCTTCAGCAACTTATAGAAGACAATGAATTTGTTAATCGTCATGTGTTATTAACACACTATATTATGTGATGAGAGCAACTCCTCTTTCAGCAAGATCATTGCATAGGTGGAGCAAATCAACTTTTTATGATGCCTCCATTTAGTTTTCCCTACCATTCCAAAGTGCTGGGTTCTGATAAGGCAGCTCAAAAAATTTCAGAATTTTTTTTTTTTACTTCTTCGTGACAAAATATTAAATATTTTTATCTATAAAATCATTGCTTAAGGTTTTTTGTCCTTCTGTACTTAACTTCGAGAGAGCTAACCATTTTTCTTTTTGTAGTTAAACTTACTCTATCATCGAAGAAAGTGAGTCGAACAAGTTCTTCCGAAAAATACTATAAATATTTAGAAATTTTGAAAAGGTGGAATTGTAAATATGTCTATTAATTGAAAGATATTCGATTAAAAACTTCATTAGATCGTTCAAAGGAGAATCAAGTTTTGATACATACTCTTATTATGAAAACACAAACATCACGTAATCCTCGTTCTTTCCTTGGAGTAAATTTGCATTCTAATCTCAATATTCAAATCTTGAGAAATCTATATATCACATTTGAAAGCCAAAGGACACGGTGCATTGCACTGGACGACATGAACTTAACTCTACACTCAGGGGCATCGCCTAGAAATATAATGAATAGTTTTTATAATTATCTAGTTTCGTCTCTTTAATATCTTTTTTAAGATTATCTCTTGCCAATTCAATAGTACAATCCCGTATGCCTTCCAAAAGACTGACCACCTCTTCATCTGCAGTTCCAGGCTTATAGTTAGTTTTGTTGATCGCTGAACAATTTTTCATATATTTTCTTAACAAAGGAACTTATGGTGACGATGTGGCATCCATACACTCTTGGGAAACAATTTCAATAACTAATTCCATTATATAGTGTCTTCAAGTAAATGGTAGAGATTTTTGCGTAGTAGTTTTTCAAGTAAAACACGAGATCCAATATTGTTGCCGGTATTTGAACTTATAGTTACAAAACAATTTGCTTTGTTTCAAAAAAATATGTATGTACTCTTTGCCTAATTTAAAACTCACTCATAATTTATTTGATACATCATAATGAAAAAAGAACAGAAATGTATTAAAATTATATATTTTTTGTAGGTACCATCTTCAAATAGGATGACTTATATTTTTATTTCTTGTTTTATGTGTTAAAATTGAATTAAATGGTCAATTTTCGTGAAAAGGTAATAAATAGTTCACTATATTTAAATTTTTTCGTTCAATTTAATATGATTTAAACGTAATTACAAATTTTCATATTTATCAGTCCAATAGTTGGGTTACAATATGCAAAATGCTCAGTTTTTTCGTTGGAAATGTAAATTTTCAATACTTTAGGGCCATTGAGCTACCTCTAAATATTTTTCGAAACTGTTCAAACTTTTGTTATTTTTTTTTGTACAATTAGGAATGCTTTTTCAACCTCAGCCATTTACTTTTCTAAAGTAAGTTGATTTTTTGGTCACCGTATTCTACAAGGTCGGTATTTGAATTTATTTATGTATCCTAAACCCTCACTATTTGTTGAGCGGAATGAAACTAAAGGAATATTTCCAATAAATTATTCATGATCAATGTATGTAATTATGCTACACTTTATCAATATGACTTGTTCTTTAACAACAGGATCATGGATAACCATCCTAAAAAATGACATTCAATACAAATAAGTAATTACAATATATTTGGACGGACTTATATTTGGTCTTGGATTGAAAGATAGAATTGATGATGAGAAGGCTAAAGAGTGAATGAACCTTCAATTTCATTCTTCTACTAGATTTGAGTTAAATCAGACAGATTTCTTAGTTCCTCGCTGTAGTCTACTATGGCAAAGTGATCTTCTAGAGGTTTGTCCTCCCCCAAAAAAGGACCCCAGTCTTATACAGATATAATTATGTAATACTAAAATTGAATAATAAAAACAGGAACATTTTTTGCAAAAAAAAATCTTTTAATAAATTTGACTTAATAGATGAAGCTTCTATCGGTACTTTTAAGAACTATTAAATAATCGGTTCTAGGCTGGACTTAATGGATGAAATGGGGACCGACACAACACAACTTTTCGATAATTTTTTGACTAAAAATATAAATTGTCATTAGAGGCAAATCACTTACAACGGTACCCACAAAATTTTTATTTGAAGTGGTGAGAGGTGTCTTGCTCAGAAATTTGATGATGTTTTATAAAAGGCAATTTCATCCTTGCATTGTTTTTTGAGGAGTTTTTTTAAATCTGGAAAGTTAGTGTGTTACGTCATTAGGAGGAATTGTTTAAATTGCATAAGGGAGATGTAAGAACAAGTTCCAATATCAGTTGATTAGTTATATATGCGATTCAACTTGGACTCGAAAGCTAATTAGTTATATATGCGATTCAACTTGGACTCGAAAGCTAAATCATACCGAAGACAGGAAGAACTTCAAAACTATGAAACTTTATCAAGGACTTGGAGCAGACTTGACTTGTAGTATGAGGACCGACTCTTCCTTGATTCTGAGAAACATTAAAAAGGGAAAAACTATACTGAATTAATAGAATTAAGGACTGATATACAACTCCCCAATTTATTTATAAGTATGTGTTATGTATGTTTGTAAATATTACATAAATATACTTATGATCCAATGAAAATGATCTAATATGGATACCTGCTTACCTTAACTAGAGAAAAGTATGAAAAAATAACAAGTTCATAGATAAGGATAAATGGAAATACATTATACACAAGTGTTACGAAGCAAAACACTTTGAAATAAAATGAGGGAATAAGTGAATTTAATTATTAGTTCAACATAACTGAGCCATGAAGTTGTATCTTTTTATTTTGGGAACGCTGTTTGTTGCAGTTTTATCTGACAGTAAGTTAAGTTTGGGAATCCATGAATAAAATATATATAATTTCAAAAAATAACAACTATTTTATAACTATATCTAACTCTTATTAAATTTATTACCAAATTATTTCTAAAAGGTTTAAACCATGGATCCAGTCCAACTGGAAGATATCAAGGATTTGTTTCGAATCAGCAACATAGATTCCAAGGTAAGAAGTTGTTCATGAAAGAGTTTATATATTTTTAAATTGTCTTTCGATATTAAATTCCATAGGTTCAACCATAAATCAAAATGGAGATTCAAAGAACAGATTTGGAAGTGGCAATGGGTTAAACCAAGGTATTATATAAAAATATAGTATAAAAAGAATTAACACTTAATTCTTAAATGTTTACCACAAAACAAACCCAATTCAGGAATTGGACCGCAAGGATTTAGACAGCAATCCAACCAAGGAGGAAACCATCAACAATTAGAAGCAGGTCAATCTACCCAAGGCGTTAGACAATCTTCCAATGGATACAGTAGCCCTTCCCAGCAGTTAGGTGAATCCCATCTTGAAAACCATCAACAGGTGGAAAGTGGTCAATTTCGACAAGGTGGGAACCAACAACAATTAGGAAATGGTCAATCAAGCCAAGCTGAAAGGCAAGCTGCTGACAGCTATGGCATCCCTTCTCAACAATTTAGCCGAGGTGAAATGCAACAATTTAGCCGAGGTGAAATGCAACAACAATCGAGAAGGGATCAATCAAACCAAGATGGATCCCAACAACAATCAGGGAGAGGTCAATCTAGACAAGGTGAAAGACAATCTTTAAATGGATTCAGCAGTCCTTCACAGCAAAATGGTGGATTTCAAGGTCGTAATCAACAAGAATCAGGAAGAGAGCAATATAGTCAAGGTGGACACCAACAAATAAAATAAAAATATAGTACCACAAGGGCTAATCCTAAATTAAATCATTAAATTTTTAGCACAACAAAAATCCAAATCAGGAATGGGATCACAGAGATTAGGACAACAATCTAACCAAGGAAGAAACCAGCAACAGTTAGGAAGAGATCAATCTAATCGAAGCGGAATGCAATCTTCCAATGGATACATCAACCCTTCTCAACAGCTCGGTAGATCCCAAGGTGGAAACCAACAGCAACAATTTGGAAGTGGTCAAACTAGCCAAGAAAGAAGAAAAGCTTCTGACGGCCCTATTCTACAATCAAACCAAGATGAAAGCCAACAAAAAACAGGAGGAGGTCAATTTAGCAAAGGTCAATCATCAAATGAATATACCAGTCATTCTCAACAAAATGGGGGATCTCAAGGAGGAAATAAACAACAATCAGGAAGAAATCAATCTAGTCAAAGTGAGAGAAAATCAACCAATGGATACATGATGCCTTCTCAACAAACAGGGGTATTCTTAGGTGGGAACCAACAATATTTTGGAAGGGGGCAACCTAGCCAAGGAGAAAATCAGGCAAGCCAAGGTGGAAGCCAACAAGAACCAAGTAGAGGTCAATCCTATGAAGGTGCCAGGGAATCATCTAATGGAAACAATAGTCCTTCTCAACAATTCAACCAAGATGGATCCCAACAACAATCTAACCAAAGTGTAAGTCAATCATCCAATGGATACAATATCACTTCTCAAAAAACCGGTGGATCCCAACAACAATCAGGAAAAGTTCAATCTAGCCAAGGTGGAAGACAATTATCCAATGGATACAAGAGTCTTTCTCAAAAATAATCTTCTTCTCAAGGGAGAAATTAATAAGGAGGACAAACTTCTCATAGCTCTTCCAAAGATGTCATGGATTTCAAGGACAAAATCAACATTCCGGAATAGGTCCATTTGTTCATGTTGGAAGGCAGTTCTCTAATGGGGATAATGATTTCCTGTACATTGGTCTTCATTTCAACCAAAAAGGTCAAAAATCTTCACAATTTAATCAAAGTACTAGACGACCCTCAAGTCAAGTTAATGAAGCTCCCAATTTTTAATTTATGTACCATTAATTTATTTAATTTCAATCTTCATTATAATCATTGGATTTAGTTTGCATTTTTATAAGCTATGGATTTTATCCTTAGATGTCAGGGATATGAATCAATTTATAAACATTCCAATACCCATTTATTTTTCTAACTCACATCTATAAAAAATAGTATGAAAATATTTGACTTTTTTGTAAATTATCAAACTTATTCTCATTAAAATGATTTTGTTGCCACTTTTGTGCTATTGTAAAGAGGTGTTAATGAAAAGAGTCTTACTTATGATTGCTTCTTCCCTCAACATTTATTTTATTCAATATGAAGCTAAAATTTTTAGAACTTTAACCATAACATGTTTGATTCAGCCAGTTGTGTGTTAGAGCGTTCCAAAATGGAAGTAACAAAAGATAAAATCCAGTAGGTACATTCTTTTGTATCTCTACGACATAGCAGAAAGGGTGGAGCAGGTGGGCAAAAAAAAATTATGCTGTTTATGGATCCAATACAGTAGTAACCTTTACTTCACCTAATATTCACGGAAAAGTAAATATGCATTTATCTTCGATAATATTTAAATAATAAATCCGCCTATAATAGGTAATTAACAGTTGGCAATAAAAAAAAATGTAGAAAAGAAGGTTCAAATTTTCCCTTTCCCCTTTGCCAGTCGTGCTTTGATTTTTGACTATATAAAAAAAACTCTACGTGGCCGGGTTGAATGAAACAAAACAGTTAAATATATTTCGTAGTTATTACAAGTCATGGTGACAATATGGCTTTATAGGTCCTAGAAAGTCGGAAAGTATATTGCTAAGCTAAAAATAAACTGTGAGTGTAGAAATGCCAAGATAAAGTAGCGTTATGATATTAATTGTGTTTTGACAGTGCCCTTAGTCAAAATAAATTACAGGGTGAACTTGTTTAACCTAATAAAGTTAGCAATGCGATATTACTTATTTTCTATGTAAAAGTTCCATGAAAAGTCCCCCATAAGTGATAAGAATTTATTTAGAATGTTCTTTAAGGGTTTTTCAGAAACTGTTGATATCTTGTTTAAATCTTTTACACTGTTCTTCCAAATAAATGAAACAAATAACTTTGCTTTCCTAATATAGATATTAGGAATGAGACAATTCCAAAAATAAATCCCGATACCGATTCCAATGCGATTCTAGTAATAATTCCCGATTCCAATTCTTTAATATTTTAAATAATACTTAAAAAATACCTTTTCCAATCAAGGGCGCCCACAGGAGTATATATATATATATTTTTTTTGAGTGGGCTTGGTTTTTGAATTTTTTTTGAGAAATCCAAAAATTAAGTTTGAAATATCTAAATTTTTGGGAAAAAAAATATAAATTACAATTTGAAATTTAAAATTTTTCCAGAAATCCAAAAACTATTCACAAAAAAATAATTTTCGGGGAAAAATATTCAAAAATCCATGGCTATTCTCACAAAATTCCACTCCTGGTCACAAAAACATAATAAATTTCATAAATAAAACATTTTGGGAAAAAATTTCAAAAAATCGCCAGTTGTTCTCATAAAATAATTTTTTTGGAAAAAGATTTCAAAAATTAAATTTCTTAAAAAATCCAAAATTTAATTTTTGAAGAAAAATTTCAAATTGTATTGTTATTCACAGAAAATTTTAATTTTTATTAATGAGAAAAGTAATGAATAGTTTAATAACAGTAATAAATAAAAATGTATAAGAATTGGAATTGTAAATTAAACTTTATTTTCCCGATGCCGAACTCGATTCCGATTAATCGCCCATCACTGAAACATACACATGTACTTCCGTTTTTCATACTATGCGCGGTTCCCATTATTGTATTTTTATTTCTGATTAAGATTCTGTTTCTAATTGAGAACCCACACACAATCATTGAATCTTTATTTTCTACTCAATATTGATTAAATTTGATAAATTAATTGAATGATGTAAATTGAATATCCTCCAATTGGGGCAATAAACAGTTGTCAATTTTGAGCCAATAAGAGAGCAGTACAAAAATGATGACTCCTCCTATGGCATTCATGTCCACTCTTTCCCTCGAGTATTTTACGTACACATACTCCTCACCTGGCTATGACACATTTTCTGTTTATAAAATAGAGATTTAATAAAGGTAGGTTTCCACGTCTATCATGTCTGCACACGTATATTAATTTATTTATAAAGACTTTGCATATGATAATCTTCAAACCTCGACATTTCCTTCTATCAAAATGAAAATTTTGTGATTTAAAATGTGTCTTGTTTGCAGGAGTGAAAAAACCATGATAAATTAAATTTCGGAAGCACGAACATTAATAATGTGGCATTTTCTCTACCCAAACGTTTTAAATTACAGAATATCTTTATTTGGATAGGGAGAGTTGTAGAAGTTTGAAGATGATATTATGGAAAGTTCTTAGAAATAAATGGCATGTACACTGTACACTAGGGTAATGATTTTTTATTTGTGTGAAAACACTCACAAACGAGGAAGGAACTTTGATGTGTTGTTGAAGAATATTTAGTATTTCTCAAAAAAAAAAATTTTAAAAAAAATATCCCCTTCCCGCGAAGTAAAGTTTTCAATAAATATGTAATTTTCAAATATAACCTACGTACATATATACGAGTATGTAGCGTTATTTTTATAATTTAAAGATTTTAAATAAATAATAGAAAAAAATCATTTTTTTCCCTAACAAAAATTATGTTATGTAGGTTAATTTTTTCCTATAAACTTCAAATTTAAACATTCTTTTCTTTTTTAACTTGATGTATCTCCTCCATAAGTTTCACAGCCTTTCTTGCATCTTGGTTCGATCTGGGAGTGCCATTCATGGATTTATTAACCTCCAATGGGCTTTCAGGCTCTTTATTGTTTTATCACATATAATATAGCAAAGTGAGGTCAACAATACATTGACGGTTGATTTCTTGTCTAAAACTAGTCATCCTCCCAAGAATTAGAGATTAAATCAAATTATGTAACTAAAACAATAAGTACATACATTGCACGGGATTTCCATAGTGTCTGGTGTAAATTTGGAAGCATCTTCCACTTGAGTTTAAGCCAATGAGAAATACAAAGCTGACCATAAAAAAAAATGGAAAAAAAATTCAAAAATGCCATAGGTATTCACAGAAAATTTCATATTAATTTTTTTTGGATATTTGGGATGAGGGCACAAACCCTTCGGCCTACCCCTTGCGGGCACCCCTGTGTGGACATCTTTGTAATTTTAATATATCTATTAAAGTAAAAAAAAAAAAAAAAAAAAAATCTGAAGAACCGTTAGGGATCCGAAAGAGATCTTTTTAGAGAGCTGAACCGAAAGAGCTGGTTCTCAAAGAAGAGCCGGAATTCCCATCACTAATTTTTGACTACAATACTCGAAGGATACAAATAGAATATATACATATAGCTTAATAGGATATCAAATGAATATCTAGGGGGTTGATCTTTTTGTCGCCAGATGGCGCCATTCAAAATCGTTTAGTAAACAACGATCCTTCGCCCTTTTTTAAGTTTTCAGTAGTGCTGTGACAATGTTAATATATACTTTTTTTCTCAGCATTCTTTATTTTGTTTATATATTATATAGAAAATAAAACGTATATAAATAAATCGGAGCAATTGCGTAAAAAATACATAAATAAACATTATAGTTACTATTTAGAATTTGAAGTAATATTCTAAAAATCAATCTTTAAGGTATTTTTATACAGATTTTTTGATACTTTAAAGAATGAAAATATGTAACAGAAATTACTATAAGGGGGCAATTCCTATTCACTTAAAGGGTGTTAGCAGAATATTTGTTTTGATTATGGGATAGTTCAGAAATTAAAGGAGTGAAAAAAAAAAAAATAGATACATTTCATCCATGTTTTTTTAAGGGAGAATTTGAAGGGGTTACAACACCGATTTGCCAATTTGAGTCGCTCAAAATTAAGGAATTTTTAGTTTTTATTGGGTTTTTGAATTTTTTCCAAAAAAATCATCATCCCCCCCCTCCCCAAAAGAAGAAATAATATATATGTATATATAATCATGTCGGCCCTGCACTAGTTTGAGATAAATTTATTTTACTACAAGTTCTTCTGGGATAATGATAAAAAAAAAATTATAGGACCTCTGGGCTCCTGATAATTTAGTAAAGTATCGTTTGTTATGGGTCAATATTCCTATACCACTATAATACCTATATAACCAATAACAAAATTATAGATAATTGGGAAGTTGAAACACGCTAGATGAGGCAAATTCGCTAAAGAAATATGTTAAGAACTATTAGAGATCACTGGAGACAGAATTGAGACCACTGTTGACGGCAGTCCTCAAATTCAATTAATAAATAGATTTTTTTAATCGTTTCACTTACATATATAACATCACTAATAATAGTAATGGTTTTTGGTAAAATGATTATGATAAAAGGGCAGTTTACAAAATTGTTGCGTGGTAAATCTTTGTGTACATTATCATTGTGAGAAAAAATCGTTTTGGGTAATATCATCTTGAAACAACATCATTTTAAGCAATGTAATTTTGATTAATTTAATTACAAGACAATTTTTAGAAGATTTATATAGATACTTATGGTCTAACCTGTAATAAGACCTCAGTCTTAGGGGGGGGGTTATATGTGTATCTAATCATTATGGGGACGTCGGAGACCACTCCCGTATTTTTTTTTTTTCATTTATCAATGCTTTTATGTAGGACTACCGAAGAGTTCAAATAATTTTCTCTTTGTTTTTACGTTTAAATGAAGATATCAAACGGATTTGTCATTGGACAAACCGTGGGCTGGGGTGTATTATAACATATTAGAATGGTTTCTTGGTGCTTAGAAACGCGGCGACAGTGGAGTTTAAACAACCTTGGGGCCCAGCACTCCACCTGTACAAACTGAGGGCCGGAGGTATTTTGTGATATTAGAAGGATTCCTTGATGCTCAGGGAAGCAGCGGAGGATAAACTCAATTGGTCTTGCTGCCAGCAGTTCACCTACACAACCTGTGGGTTTATTATGGCAAATTAGAAGGGTTCAATCCTGGCATGTTTCTTAATCATTCAATAGTTTTATCGTGCGAATATAATATAATTTGTAACGAAATTGCACACAATAATATTGTCCTGCAATGAAATTACTCACAACGATTTTGTCTCACATGTACAGAACAATTTTACGACGCAACAATATTACCCCAACCATTTTGTTCACAACCTTTTGGACCACAAAAGGTTGACACAGTGAACCAATAATAATGAGCAATGAAGTTGCAAGACTGCACAGGATTGTTCACTTAATTTTTTCTCTAGTCCTTCTCTCTAGTAGTCCTTGCTGTTGTATGTAAATAAAAAAGTATGAATCCCCTCCTCCAATAATTTCTTGTGAAATGAACCCAATAATATATATTTTGGAATAAAATAAATTTTGTTTCAAATATACCCATAAACTATTCTTTTATACTGTACGTACCCGTATGATATATTTTATTAATGCTTTAAATAGCTCCAGAATTTAGTAACACTTGTGAAAAGACAACATAATAATTAGAAATATATTCCTCCTTCAACCATAATACTAAGACAAACTCGTACATCCTCTTCCTCATTCCCTTTTTTCATTCGTATTCAGTATACGTTCTCCCTGTTTCCGTTAGTAAAATCATTCGTGTTTTTGGATTTTTAATTATTTTTGGTACATTTCGAATCGCCCTTCCCATTGTGGAAAACACCAACTTTCCCTCCAGAGCCCAAAAATAGAATCTGCTCAGAATGAAACCTAGGTTTAGGTACGTAACTCAGAATTCTGAACAACTTTTATTTTATGTTTAAGGCCTGCATCTGTCTCAGCTTTTGAAATAAATACTCTGGTTATGCGTTTTTATTAGCTGACATTTGTACATATAATATATTAGTATAAAATACACCAAACTTTTTGTACCTTATAACATATTTAAAAGCCGTTGAAAAGAAATATTGTATTTTCCATAGAACATAAAATTAATTCATACTGAATTGATATTTTCACTAAATTTTATTCAAATGTAATGCAGTTTTTAACAACAAATCCACTTTCATCAAGTAAAGTTAATCAATTCATGAAAAAAAAATATATATTTAATGATACAAAAAAACAACAATACACAATTAAAAATTTCCTATACACATTTTAATTAGAATTATATACTAAACAAATTATTTTATTAACATTCAACATAAAAGATTACACTGTATTTCGTTATTAAGTCTTTGTTATTACAAAAATATAGTAAATCACTGTTTAATCTTTATACAGTTTTGATCATGAATTTATTCAGTCTTCCCAAAATAGATTTGCACACTTCATGCTTTGAATATAATACAAATTAATGAGCCTGAAAAAATCTTAGTTTTTTCTTTGTGTATTTTTGACCATCCATACCTTAGTAATAAATTGCTTATAATATGTTATAATTTAAAAAAAATAATAATATGATCAAACAGGGGCGTCCGCAGGGGGTGGGCTAGAGGTGCTATAGCCCCCACAAATTAATAAATTTTTGATTTTTTTTTCAAAAAAAATATTTGAAGATTTTCGTAAATAATTATGGATTTTTCAAGTTTTTTTACAAAAAATTGAATTTTGAAACTTTTTGTGAATAGCTATAGATTTTTGAATTTTGAATGTTTGATTATTTTTCAAAAAATTGCAAAAAACAAGCCTTCTCTCCCAAATTGTACCCATCAGACGTCCCTCAAAGCTCAGTTCTTTATTATCTACGTCAACAAAGTTTAAGTAATTGCCTTTGTGTGTCAGTTTATCTATTTATATGAACAATATATTAACAGTTCAAGGTCACAGAAAAAGTTAAAAGGCATAATGGACCATAACTTCGGAACATATGGAGTTCTATAAGTTAAAAACAGTGGCGTGCGTACGATTCTATTTCGGGTTGATGTTTGTTTTGGAAATTTTTATTGAAAAAAATTTCAAAAATTAAATTTTATCAGACAAAATTTTAAAAATCCACACCTTTTCACAACTCTGCTGCATAATTTGGCCGAATGACTAAAAAAAATAAAAAAACTTTAATTGGGGGAGTCCTCCAGCCCTTCTCCTACGGATGCCCCCTTAAAAAAATTTTTAAACATTCCATTTTCCTGCTGAATTGCTGTTGAAGCTAATAAAAATGTATTTTTTGAAATTTGCGAAGAAATGAAATATATTTTCTATCTACATTTTGATCACACTGTTCAAAGATTTGGTTAAACATATCAAATAAATATTCCAAATATTAAATCAAATAAATTACTTACAAATGGATAAATATAAAATACAAACCTGTATTGCGAAAAAAATAGGTTTAAACTGTGATATCTGTTACATAATATGGTTAAATGATATGGATAAAAGAAGCTATTTATAAACATCATATAAAATAAAAAATAATTTATCACTTAACCAAGATAGATTTAAATGCAATTACAGTTGAAAAATATAATCAAAAACTATAGGGTACGCGAAGAAAAATAATTCAAAATAAAAGGAGGCAAAAATATCATTCGAATCATCAGTTTAAGATTAGATAGCCATGAAGTTGTATCTTGCCATCCTAGGAACGTTTTTTGTTGGGACATTATCTGACAGTAAGTTTTAGAGGGGAGCAAATCAAAAAAACATTCAACTTTATCCTAAACTTTTATGATATGTGAATAAAATTATGTAATATATCTTCCTCTGATTAAAAATGTTATCAATTTGTTTCCGTAAGATTTGCACGATGGGTCCAGTCCATTTGGAAGACAAGCCTCCAACAGCTATGGTAGCCCTTCTCAACAAAATAACCTAGGTGGACACCAAGAACATTTTGGAAGTGGACAATCTAGACAAGGAGGAATACAATCATCCACCGGTCACAGTAGCTCTTCTCAAAAATCTCATGGATTCCAAGGTGGACACCAGCAACAATTTGGAAGTGGACAATTAAGCCAAGGAGGAGGTCAATCTTCCACTAGTCTTGGATCCCAAGGTGGAAACCAACAAGAGTTTGGAAGTAGACAATCTAGCCAAGGAGGAATTCAAGTGTCCAACAGCTACGGTAGCCCTTCTCAAGAATCCCATGGATCTCAGATTAGAAACCCACAACAGTTTGGAAGTGTACAATCAAGCCAAGAAGGAAGTCAATCCTTCACTACTCAAGGATCCCAAGGTGGAAACCCGCAACAAATTGGAAGTGGAAAATCAAGCCAAGAAGGAAGTCAAGCGTCCAACAGCTACGGTAGCCCTTCTCAACAATCCCATGGATCTCAGATTAGAAACTCACAACAGTTTGGAAGTGGACAATCAAGCCAAGGAGGAAGTCAATCTTTCACTAGTCATGGATCCCAAGATGAAAACCAACAACAGTTTGGAAGTGGACAATCAAGCCAAGGAGGAAGTCAATTTTCTACTAGTCATGGATCTCAAAGTGGAAACCAGCCGCAATTTGGAAGTGGACAATCAATCCAAGAAGGAAGTCAAGTGCCCAACAGCTACGGCAGCCCTCCTGAACAATCCCATGGATCTCAGATTATAAACCCACAACAGTTTGGAATTGGACAATCAAGCGAAGGAGAAACTCAATCACAAGGTAGTTCTTCTCAACAGTTTGATAGATCCCAAGGTGGAAACCAACAACAATTTGGAAGTGGACAATCTGCCAATGGAGAAAGACAACAAACCAATGGATACAGTAGCCCTTCCCAACAAACTGGGGGATCCCAGGGAAGCAGGATACAATTTGGAAGTGGACAATCTGCCAATGGAGAAAGACAACAAACCAATGGATACAGTAGCCCTTCTCAACAAACTGGGGGATCCCAGGGAAGCAGGATACAGTTTGGAAGTGGAACTGTAAACCAAGAAAATGAACAACCCTTGGCCAGCTATGGTAGTTCTTCATTTTAATTATACCTAATATTGAAGTTTAGAATTTGAACTTATATTGTTAATAAAATGTTTAATTTGTAACTTTGAAGATTATACATCTAAATAATGAATTCAATTTACAAAAACCCAAATTTTTTCCATCATTTATTTTATTTTAGGAGACTTCTTATTGGTATGTTTATGTATAAATATTTGATATTGCTTTAGACGGAATCAACAAAATGTTTATTGATGTCTTCAATTTCAAAAATATTCATGAGAGATTTTTCAAAATCCGATCACTTGTATAACTTTGTCAGAGCGGAAAAAAATATTAATTACATGATACGATCACTCTTTCTTTTCTCAGCTTTTTTGACCAACTAACGTTTATTTTTTATAGAGCAGAACAGTTATGAAATATAATTAAACCATTAAAATATTTCAAAATAATGATTGATTAATAAGGCTCTTCTAATTCCTTGAAACATTCAAAGATTTTTTTGATTGAAATTTCTCTTTCATTTCATAACTATGATACTAACTGAAAAATAGCCTATAGTTGGAAAAACAAAAAGGAGTTCCATGTATATTGTTTATATAGAGGAGGGTCATCAAACTTTTTATACTGAGGGCTTGATAACTGAAAGAATGATGAGCGTGGTCCACTAGATTATTTTGTTCAATACTTGCAATCCAGAACGAAAGCTCTGTAAGAAAAGACGAACAGCTAAGTTTACCATTCCATGTTAATCATCCGTGCAATGAATAAAAATTTACTAAAAAGTTATTCATGAAGCGACGTTAGCAAAAATATAGTCTTTGAAATGCAAAAGCAAAAAAAAGGTTAGTGATATTTGTGAAACAAACGTTTGGTTTTCAAGATATCATCAATATTTGGTTTGGAATTGCTGCATCCAATCAAAAGAATTGTTTTCAAATGTTCATCTGTCAATCGGATTTGATGTGCTGACTTCAGATAATTCATTTTTGAAAATGTTTGCTCACAGATATAAGTTGAGTGATGCCATTCCAGCGGCCAAGTTCTTCAGTTTCGAAAAGTCACATTAGGCAAGCAGCTGTAAATGCAACAAGTTTCCCTTCTCTGTGCCTCTCCTTTAAAAAATCATTTGCTTGCAAATCAATGAGCTCCAACTGTAGTTCTACTGGGGCATCATCAAGGCTACAATCAAAAGGGTTCTGGCTAAGAAAATGGCATTCTCAATTCTGTCAAAATCTAAAAATCTCTTTAAAAAATATTCCTTCAAGTCACAAATAGTCTTTTTCGAAAAATCGAGGTTGACAACTTTTGCGCAATTGTAGCGCAAAACTCTTTGAAACAGTGAAAATGAGAAAAGTTTTTCCTTGTCAGTTGTGCTTCAAACAATGACATCTTTCTCCGAAATCCCCTGATGATTCCATAAAGATCACAGACGAGGTTATTCCTCAAGTTTCAAGTTCAATTAATTCATGTGCGAACAAAAGTGGCAAGTTTGACAACCAGGTAGGATCTGACAGCAGTGGATCAGCTCTTTCTTTTTCAGTGAGAAAAAAATCTATTTCGATTCGGATGTTGTAAAAACGAAATGTGAGTTTCTCAAAATAGCGGACACCTCAATACTGTGTACTAGGGTAAGTGACAGAATAAGAATCAATTTCTGTAAGAAAAGCTTGGAACTTACGGTGATTGAGTGCATGTCAACATTAACAACTCGAATCTGATTCCAATGAAGGCTATAGTCTTGCAAAGTTTTTTGAAACTCCATGAAAATGTATTTTCCAGTTGTTGTTCTTTGCATGCTACAAAGAGATGACAACTCTTGTATTATCTGAAAGTAGAAATTGACGTCACAAACAAACGCAAGAAGTTATAAGTACTCGATCGATTAGTAAACTCATCAGTCGCCAGAGAAAACCACAAAAAGTACTCGTTGATTTTTTGCATTCTAGTAGAACTATGTTATCTCCCAGTTTTCCTCTTTTCATCACAACTAAACTTGCTGAAATGCTCTTACTTCTAAACAAAACGGCTTTCTCAGGACACAAGGCATTTCCTGCTTCTATCAAACAATCTTTGATAAAGTTACCATCAGTAAACAGTTTTCCTAGTTCTCCCATCTTATACACTATTTTGTAACTTGTAATAGTGACAGATTCATTTTCAGCAAACTTTCTCGTTAAGAAGTTTCTTTGAGTTTCTAAATCACATTTCACGGACTATATTTCTCAGAGCGTTACTTTCCAGAAAACTTTGAATATGTTGATACATTTTTTGTTTCATAGTGACACCAAAGGTTGTATTCTTTCAAAACTGCAACACTCTCGCTGCATATTACGCAACTAGCTTTCTGGTCCTTTGTTTCTACAAAGAAATACTTTACTCCCCACTCTTCATTGAAAACGTGACACTCGGGGTCCACTTTTCTTTTTTTAGTTGCCATATTGAAGAGTAAAAAAAAAGGGATTCAAAAAAGAAAGAACGGAAAAGATGCGTAATTGTGAGATACCCAAAATCAGATGGGGGTTGTGAATCTTGCACCTGCAGGTGCTATAGGTAAATTAAATATATATTTCTAAAAATGCATGGAACAGGACAAAAATATTCTATAGTTATTTACAAGATAATACGCATAAAATAAAGGTCAACAATAATAAATTTAAGACATAACGTAATCAAAATCCTCTAGTATTCTAAACATGATATTTAAAATTATATTCCGGGCCGTAGTTTGATGACCCCTGATATAGACTATTCTTACACTAAAGTAACATGCATTTTGTATACAACTTTTATATCTATTCTGTTGGTTCGCTAAACCATACTAATTTTCATTTTTGATAATCAATAACGTCAGTTCTGGATAACTATAATTTGAATCTATCTAAAATTAATCAACAATAATTAAATTGTTATTCTTTTTTCAGTAGATGTTCTTAATAAAAATTAGTTGATGGTCTTTTTTATAAAATTTTGTATCAAATATAGTTTTTGAGATTTTCAATTTTAATTTTTTGAGTAGTTATAGGCTTGAACCAACTTTGAAGAAAGAAAAACAAAACAATAATTAATTGCAAAATTTCAAATATATGTCTTCTTTATATGCAGTAATCCAATTTTGAGAAATTGCAATTTAAAGGTTTTTAGGGTTTTTCTTTTGGAAAGGAATATCCCCATGGGTTTTCAATTCGATAAATGAATGAAATAACAATTGTTCAGATTGATTTATATCATATACTCAAATTTAATAATCCTTCTAAAAATAATGAATATTTCGTCTTCCGTGGCGGAAAACTGCCCTTGGGAAAATTGACATGGAGAAAATTACCATATAGGATAATTGCCAGTTAGGAAAATTGCCAGGGAGATAATTGCCCGTTATTTTGATCAAAAATGTATTTTTTGTGATCTCACCCTGTATTTATGTTGATATTCGGTCCAATACTTTTTTTTCTGGTCGCGATCTCAGACCGTAACATCAAAATTTAATCGTTTTCAAATCGTGGAGCAATTTTTCGGACTATATTGAATGATCAATCTTTTACAGTCTCAATCGATTGATCGATTTTCTCCTATATCTTGATTTATGAGCTGTACAAATATGAATTATGCAACACATTTAACTTCATAGGACGTTATTGTGCCGATTTTTACAATTTTGTAAAACACATGACGTCTTCAACAATCTATTGAATCGATCTAGACCGAATTTTAAGTGAGACCAATCCTAATCGAATTTTTGTTTGAGATCAAATCCAGACTGAACTTCTTTAAGGAACCACATTAATTCGGTCGACTAAAAATTACTACGGGGTTAGACCGAAACACAACATTTCAAAATTGATTATTTACAATATTTACTTGTGAAGTGTTCTTCGAAGTCTAATGTTATTAGAAATTCAAAGGTTTCCTCTTCTTTGATATGTTACCAAAGCAACAAAGTTGATATTATTGTACGCAATCAATAATAACATTATAGGGTAAATACTCAATTGCCGTTTTACAATCATCATAAACCGGTCAACTAGTGTTGGATTTATTATATGACTAATCCTCTAATCCGTCTTCTGCCCCTCCCCATATATTTTTTATCATGAAGAAAAATAAAAAAACCCCTCTTCAGTCTTTTTTCTATCGGGTACGATTTTTTTTACCATTTAACGGAGCTAAGGACCAATTTGTCGGTCCTAGCTAGTTTTTTATTTATTTCACTCCTGGCTAGGATTATAGCAGTGTTTCCCAAAGTGGACAATGCCGCCTCTGGGTTGGTGCTTTGATCTAGAGGGGGGTTAATGCAAGAATGGGCAATTGGGGGCAGTTTAGTTTATCACATAGGCTTTTTGTTAATCCTAACCAAAAAGAAAAATCTAGTAAAAGCAAAAATTCCATAATTTGGGGGCGGACGCTCCTGAAGACTGAACAGATCTCAACCTTGCGTTATAAAAGGGGAAAAGACATGGAAAATAGAGGGTTTGTACATCAGCATGGTTGATGTTAGCCATTTTGTGGGATAAACAACAAAGTTTTAAAATAATCAAAATTAGGGTTGCATCAATTCATATTTAGGGCCGAGTACTACGTGACGTCATTGAAGAGTTTTTGTTTTATTGAATTATTTTGTACTATAATGGAATGAATTAAACATAGGTAACTAAGTTTAAAATAAGGTATGGTTCTTTTACATTACATTATTAAGAAAAAATTAATACTTTGGACAAGGTATGTGTACATAGTACATATCTCATATCTCTTATTTGACTTAATAAACCATCTATATATTTAGGAGAAATCCAAATGACTGACAGTGAAGGAGTGGTACAAAGGACGGACAATCCCTAGCACTGGACTGGAACAAATGAATATTCTACCGACACATCAATAAATAGAATACCCTTTTATTGATATTCAGGAAAATAGTGAACTATTGCTGTTTATTCTAATGTCAAAGTGGAACCAGCAAATAAATGGGATTAAACCTTTACTATCTCAAGGAGAAACTTAAAATTTTGCTACAGTCAACAACTGATCAACCTTAAGTCAATCAGAGAAGGAAGAATAAACACTTTTTTTATCATAATATTCATGTCCATTATCTCCTTAGAGCCCTAGAAATAAATAATCTAATTAAGAATAGTGATTTTGACCCCGAAAATACTCCTTGAAATTACCAATGTCTTTCCGAAAATTGTTCGAGAGGTTTTAAATTTCGCGAACATGGTTTTTTACTTTGCTTTCATGGGGAATCACACGTCTTTCTTATTCCCTAGAAAACAATCAGACAAAAAACCCATAAGCCCCACTCTCAATGAATAATAAATCTGCAGAAAAAGAGCATTTATTGTTCCCTAGAATGAAGTATAAACTTTCTCTTACTAGAAAAAAATCTTCTATCTGGTCCTTGGTTATGATGCATTAAATATATGAGAGGGGCCGCAAATTGCATGAACATATTATGTGCCTATGTACAATAATTACTTTGCACATTCAATATTCTCTTTAAAAAAATTACAACGGTAAATATATGTATGTATGAACCTCGCTATATAGACCATATTATGTATACTAAAATAATGGATACAATGAACTAAAATACAGTGGACTAAAATATTCATGACAAGGACAGTATTTCAAGCAAAATTTTTGATCTTGATTTATTATTTTGTCTCGAATTGTCGAGTTAAGATTGCAAAATGTAATACAAAATGCATAAGAATTAGACAGAGGAGGAGATTTTTTCCTTCGCACGGTTTTTGAAAGGTCTAATTTCTATATATGCAATCACGTGAAGTACATACATTATACAATATACTAATAACCAGTTTTGTTCCTTTATTTTTATTTTTTAGCGGAATATTAAATTTACCATAATTTCACAATGCAAAACTGCTATGTAATCAAAATAACCTTATAAATTTGCAAAATCTTTGGGAATTCATCTCATCTTTTGACCAAGCCTATTCAGAGGACCATATTTTTTCTTATAATCCGAAATGATTCTAGGAGAGGAGATGAAAAGACAGCTGATCCCTTTACTACTCCTAGTTTTGACAATCAATACAATTCCATGCATGGCTGCAGCCCCGAAAGATGCACGTGAGTTTCCATTTAACCCATTTTTTACCCATTTTCTCACTCACTCCATGATTCTTGTTTTTATTGTATGTAGGGTTGATTAGCTTATTGAACGTGGTAACGTTCCAAAATAGCGCATGTGCAGCCGCTTCCTCGACTGTTTCAAACCCTATCCAAGGAACTTGCTTCTCTGCTGGTGAATGCGGAGCAATGGGGGGAAGAGTGGATGGTACATGTGCATCCGGATTTGGTGCTTGTTGTGTGTTTACGTGAGTAGAGACAAAATCCTTAGATTTGAGTTTTATTCTGATTCACTTGCTAATCCATGAATATATGTAGACTAACAGCTTGTACGGGAAGTATCGCAAATAATTGTACCTACATCATGAACCCTGGATCACCTGGTAACTTCAATGGAATGGATAATATGTGTCGCTATACATTTGCACAAGGAAATGGAGGTAATCTTTTATATTTGTAGAGTTGTAGAAAGTATGACCTAAAACGCTTGCCAGATCTTTGTAGAAAGCAAAATATAAACTGTTAACCTATAAGTATGAAATAATATCTAGTGCATCATGGACAAAGAGGATTTATTGGGAGTTATAAATTTAAGTCCCTCTTAGACTCAGAGTCGAATTGAGGATCGAAAACAGAGTAATCCCTAATTACATTGCCCATCTTCTAGCTTCTCACTTGATCTATTGAGGGAGCATTCTTCAAATTATCAGAATTTTCACGTTAATTTTCGGTTTCATTTTTTTAGTTATCTAGCAGCTCATATTTTTTACAGCTATAACTATGTTCGATTACATTTTTTTCATTAGTTAATTTTATTTTTTTATTTTATTTAGGGATTTGTCGAATAAGGTAATAAGCCGTCTATGAGTTCTTCTTTATATATAGGTAGAATTCATATCAATTATATTTCAGATTAGACTTTCAAAATTTTGTTATCAATACGCCAATGCCAGATGGGACTTGTCCCGTTGAAAAGTTCACTGTGACCAGTACTTCCAGAAACAATATTCCAAATTTTTGTGGAACATTAACTAATCAACATAGTGAGAAAGAAATACATATCTTTAATACAAATTATATTTCGTTGTTTCTCTTCCTTCTTTTTTTTTTACATGTATGTATTAGTGTATATCACAACTCCAACAGGACCTGGGGACCTAGGAACTCTCACAATCAACTTTGATACAACTCTAATGAATGCCAACCGTCGATGGAATATCAAAGTCACGAGAATACATTGCTCTGATACTCTCTCTCTGTAAGTTATTCCTTCCTTAAATCATATTTAGTCTTGTACATTCAATTTCTCTTTATTTAGACCTCCTGATGGTTGTCTCCAATATTTTACTGGAAATTCAGGTACTGTCAAGAATTATAACTTTGGAAAATTATTGGCAGCTCAGAGTTACAACAGCTGCATAAGACAGGAGAGAGGTAAGACAAATTTTAAGACAGCATATATACTTCCATAGGCACGTCTAGTAATCTCCTATTGTTGGGGTTTGGTCTGAAAATACTAGAGCAGTCTGATACCGTTATAGTTTTAACGAATCCGTTCCAAATTCCGTATAGCAGTTCAAGTTAAATAAATCATTTTTTTATAAATCTAATTTTGAGTGGGGAAAATGACAGGAAATTTTGGTTTGGACCGAATGTTGGTACAGATCTGTTAGGAAAATATCCCTTAAGACCAAACCGAATGACAAATTCGGTCTCGGACCGAGTCTCAACACTAGTATATACCTTTAAATATATTCATGAAATCGGTCTTTTATTTCCTTTGTAGATTTTTGCTCTCTTCAACTTACTGAGAGTAGTACAGCAATACCAGATCCTTTTGAAATCTCTGGGGGAGGTCCAAATGTTTGTCCGGATGCAAAGCTTCTGATTAGTAATGGAGATCCTAACATTATATGTGGACAAAAATTCCTAAATCCAACCGGAAAAACTTCTGGTCAGATCATAGGTAAGTAAGAAATAATAACTTACCTTCACTCATTCATATAACATTACTTGCAGCAAACACTTCTCCATTTATTCTTCGGCTTGAAACAAAGACTCCTTTAAAAATTGCTCCTCCTGTGACTGGCTTCAACTTGAATTACAATCAAATTCCATGTTAGACATGTACAATGCTATTTTGTTCATATTGAACAATTATCCTTATATTTTTTATATTAAAGTTAATAAAGAATAATTAAATTATGATTCTACATATGATTTTTTTATAAAAAAAGGCCTTTATCTCATATCTTATTTATCATATATGTAAGTATCACAGACTAATATTTTAGATCATTGGTTAGGTGGGTCAGAATATTTTTATTTTCAAAAAGAAAACACGTGGACAAATCAATAACATAGTTTTAGAGTAGAAGGATTGGGTTTTGATATTTCGGCAAGATTGTACAATTTTCGGCTTCAACAGCTATATTACTTCTTTCATTTCACTGGCCTATGTATCGTTTCAAGTTCAACGGTTAGGGTCTCTATTCAGCAATCCGTTCTAACTATAGGTATGGGCTAATAGCTGAATGATCATTTCGCCCTTTATTATACTGAGAACAATAGACACATTATTCGTTCAAGTGTAGAGACTCAGTCCAACACCGAATTAAAATAATACAAAGATTTTAATTTCCTTCCTCCAATATTAGTTATAACAGGATCAAAAAACAATAATTGTAAATTCTGGCCTGATTGGTATAGAGTAGTGTCTACATTAAGTATTATTTTTCATACATTCCAATTTATAGAGATGTATAAAATATTTTTTTCTAGTTAGCAATCTGAAAAGGTGTTTTTTTCCAAAGCTGATATCATGATTCCGTAATTCTTTAATCCTTGGGCTGTCTTCATTTTCTGTACACACCTTTTGCCCTTTGGGTCAAAATGACCCGTCTATACTTTGCTATAAAATTATTGGACTTTTTTTAATATTTTAACTACTTCAATTCAGTTAGGCAGAAGAACCACTTTTTTAGTTCACAAAAAAATATCCTTGAATGACTGCTTTTAACCTGCCCAAATCAACTTTATAGCTAAAATAATAATAAAAAAATATGGGAAAGCAATTTTTTTCTATATTTGTTTTCAATTTTCCTCTAAATAATTATAAATACTTACAAAACAATGATAAAATAATAGAAATAGTAAAATAAATTCATCTATTGAGCACATGATGAACAGTATGATAAGGAACAGCCTTTGCATATGTATTTATTGCATTTAAAACATGTATTATTCGTCTTATTGTCCTTCTCTTTAGGGCAAAACTGGCATCTTTTTCTCTTGCTTGCTTTGAAAGTAGAAGTTGAGGCTTGATCATAAGGTAGATCCGGAAGTCCAGCACTCTGAAAATCTGAGCTGAGGCCTCTGTTCGGCCTTCTTTCAATGAGTGGAGCTACAAGTGCCTTTCCTAGCTGTTCCAGGAACAATCTTCTCTTGTGGCTCTTGTGAAACATCCAGGTTGGATTGATCTCTCTCCAAATTACAAAGGCATTGTAAGAGGAAACGTCAATGATATTGTGAAAGATGGTCAGGGGCCAGCGGACAGTCATCCTTCTGCAGCTGTATGCTCCAATTACCATGTTTAGATTGTCCACACCTCCTTTGTTTCGATTGTAGTCCATAATTATGATTGGTTTTCTATCGTCACGGTCACTAATGCTCCCGTCTCTGTGCAGTGCGCTTAGAAGAACTACATTTTTGTTTTTCTTAGGTAAATAAGAAACTAAAGTGGTGGTGGGTGTGAAGGCAAATTTTGATGAGAAGACTTCTCTTTCTTTTGATGCAAGCAGTGCGGGTGGGAGCTCAGGCTTGTTTTACGAACCGTACCAACCATGGTAATCTTCTTCTTCAGGAGCTGTTGTCCGAGTTGATAAGAGGTAAAAAAAAATTATTACAAGTCACATTGTGACCCCTCAGTCCCTCGGTCCGATCAAGTACGACACGCATCCCTTGGTTTTTCTCTGGGTGTCCATCGGCCAACTTTCCTGTATATACTTGGATTTTCCAAGCATAACTTGATTTGGCATCGCAAGCCACCCTCCTCCAGCCGTCCTCTCCTTCCAGTTCGGAATCAGAGTTGTCCTCAAGAATGAGATCGAAAGCTTCTTCAGAAATATCACGCACACTTATATTGAAAAAATGTAAATCCAGTTAATTCTAAAAGACCAACCACCTTTATACCCCCTTGAAATGCACAGACAAAGAACAAATATTGCATTGTTATTATGCATAAGAAATTGCGTGTTACAGAAACTAATCAAACAAAGAAACATTTTTTATTACGCAACTACTTTTGTAAGTTTCAATTCTGTTAAAATTTTATCAAGGGTCATTTTGACACAGAAGACAATCTTTGTTCTTTTTTTTGTACTGCTTACACAGAAATGTTTATGCAAATTTTTTTTTGAATTTTTTAAATATTCGGGAGAAGTTAGGAAAAGTCAAAAAAATCAGGCCGAAAAAACGTTATTTTATTGGTTTTTATGGTTAGTTAAACTATACAATGTGTCATTTTGACCCAAAGACAACAGAAGGGTTAAGACATAGGTCGGGGAACTATTTTTAGGGATAACCCAAAATAACTTGTAGTAAAATAAATTTACCTCATTTGGGGTAATTTCTTCAGATAATAAGACGAGAGCGAGACTTATATTATTAGTGAATTAAGACCTTTGAAACATCAGCTGCCTGTTATATGATTTTAGAGGGAAAAAAATATGTATCTACTATAAAAAAGTGAACGTTCAATTATTAAAATAGCATTAGTCTAAGGAAAACATTGTAACATTATATTTCAACATATAAAGGGTTTTTCATTCAGAGCGCTTCAACTTTTTTACAAATAAAACACAAACGGTTTAAGATTTTGCCAAATTAATTTGTTCAGTACAAATTATAATCATATACATTTATGTATAAAAATCGATTTCCCGTGTGCGAGATCCCCACGAGCACGTTTACAGAAGTTCACTCGCTGAATTCAATTTTTCACTACTTTTTCCATGAAATTGATTGATATTGCACCAATTTTGTGTTTGATACTCTCTAACATCGCTGACTTATTAGTGTCGACCAACAATTTCCCGTGGCCCCAAAGAATATAATCGTTAGGCGTTAAATCGCACGATCGAAGCGCCAATCAAGTGGTATATAGTGGGACCGTCTTGTTGAAAACACATGGTTACCAAGGCCATACCTTGCAAAAAGAGCAAAAAAAAAAAACAGTTATCATTGTGTGATTTACAGTAAGGTAGGGATTATCATCATCAAGGAAAAAATGCGGCCCAATTATCGCTCCAGTATTAATTCCAGGCCAAACAGTAATTTTTTCGGGATTCAATTATATCTCTCGAAGCACTTGTGAATTGCTGCCTGACTAATAATACATATTTTGCTAATTAACAAAACCATTGAGCCAAATGAGCTTCATCACTAAATATGATTTTGCAATGAAAATCAGCATCAGCATTGAAAGTTATTTTGGTAATAAATTTGGATAATTTGCAAGCCCTCATCAAGTGTATATTGCTCCATGATGAAATGAACACTAAAGAAATTCTAAATGGCAAAGGAAGAAAAGAAATATGGCGCCATTTTTTGCCTTACAGACCAAAAGAAATTGAAAAGTTCTTAACGAAAAATCCTTTACATATAATACGAGTGGGTCGGAGAAAACGTATTTTTGAAGTATTTCAAGGCTTTGAGGATCGACATAATTCCTGCCTATGTCCTTACTAGATACACAATGGGATTTGGATATATTTTTACATAGCGGCACGTCATATTTTATGCAATTCTATCTGTACCCATAGAGCAAGTTCATCCACCATCCTCTTTTTCTCGCACATTGTCCTGCAATTTCATATTATCATATAAATTTATGAAATCTCAGTTTTTATGAAGGACAAATGGTGCATGTTAATAATTGACTTAAATATAAACTTTAATTAAAGAAAGAAAGACAAAAATGAGAAAAAAATAGAATCCAAACAATATATTTTGTAGAAAAGGCAGATTCAAAATAATAAAAATATAAGACATAGTCCCCTATATTGTATATTGGAACCTTTCATTGCAAAAGAAACAGAAATAAGGTCCCAGAATCTGTTGGTAGTTGGAAAATTCTTCACAATTAGGGAATGGTATTTCAATAATTGTTGGGGATCATCGATCAAAGCACCTTAACAAGAGTTAATTTGAATTCAACCAATCAACGTTCAGAACACTTTTGTGTTAGTGACGTAACATAGAACAAGAATTAATAATTGCATTATTCTTAAATGTATTCATTTCAAAATATGCAAGCCCTCCCCTCTCTCTCATATCCAATTCTTATCTCTAATGAAAATCAAAATATGAACACCCAAATATGCACAACATATTATTGAATTGCCTAAATATGTATCTATATTAATTAATTATTTGATTCAAAACTATATATCATTTTCAATATAATAGAAAACATGAACAAAATTTTAGAAAAACTTTGACTCTCTTGAACTATAAAAGACCATTTAAAGTTATTCTAGTATCTTGATTGGAGAAATAGGAAGTGGAGATCCGTTTCAGAGCTAAATGCTGTATAGGGATATTCTATATCTTTAAAGGAAAATAAATTTGAGTTCTAGATGAATGTAATTAAAGATTATTTCCACATTTAAGTGGGCTAACGAGATTAATAGTGTCTCCGATACATTTTTGCCACTCACAAGCAATTTCCATACTTGCTTCATTGTAGTCCAATATTAGAAAAGTTGAGGCCGTCAGTTCCAAATCATATTTTAATTGAAAACTTTTCGTTGATCTAAGAATGAAGTTCGAGAATTTAATGAATATGTAAATCAATAGTAGATACGAACAAAAATAACTTACTTGAAGGGTCCTCTTCCATTGGACATTGTAGGACTACAGTTATCTGCTTTTCCACCCTCGCTTGAGTAGTCCATTCGTCCGGGTTGTTTAAAGATAAAGAACCCAAATCTGTAAATAGATTATGAGCATGGGATAAATGTTGCGAAACTAATAGTGCAAGTACATACCTGTGATCCCCATCTCCCTCAGGTAAAACAAGAGGGAACAAGAGCTCAAATATGACTTCTCCATTGTCCACACTATCTCCGGGAATATTTGCAACAAACCAATGCCAAAATTCTGAGAGGGTTCTACAATTATAAATATCATTTCAATGAGGCGAATGAGTTGGTTTTATTTTTTCCTGTCAATGCTGATTGGTTGTTCTATTTCGAACATGACTGATCATATGGAGTTGTTGGGTGGGAAAACAGATGGTCATTTCATCATCCGATTTCCATCCACCCCAAATTAACCCTGTATTGCATATAACATTAACTCATACATAGGGATAGGAATATTCTCGAAATCTCAGTCAGCGTAAGAACCACACCTGAGACATTGTCATAAAAAATATAGTTACTTTGAGAAAAAACATATTTGCTGACTGAGATCGATCACTATAATCAATTTAAGCAATATTCACATTCCTACTCATAACCAGGGATGATATTTTAGGAGCGTATGTGGAAAAAGCGGGAGTTATAATTATTGAACCTTTGTCAACATCAGCTGACTCTTTTATTATTTTTGAGGGAGTAAATAAACTACTGCTTTTTAGAAGAAAATATACTGTTATATTCAAATATGTATATATTTATATTTTATCACGGATTTAAAAAAAAAATACACCAAAGATAAGTGGAAATACTTATCTCAAAGATAGATGTTAGAACTACAATAATCTAATTAAAAATGTACCCAAAAAGACAAAAGAGCACACACGACAAATGTTTTTACTTTTCTTTGTCTCTAAATTATGGTTTTCCTATACAAATATCCCATGTCTACTTATAAGTAAGGATGAGATTTTCCTATCACTATAGTTTAATATATTCAAGGCATAAAATGTTAAAAGGTTTTTCTCTCTATAGCAGTACCACATGTTTAATTATATAATAGGCAGATGACATTGACAAGGGTTTTAACTCAGTAAACCCATAATTTTTGCTACAACTTTCCTGCTGTTTTCTCCAAAAATCATATTTCTACGCACAACTTATCCTTGCATAAACATGCATATATATGTACCCATTCTAATTTCAATGGGTTTGAAAAGATCATTAAAATAGCTAAACTAAGATTGAATTAAATTTCTCGTACTTTTTTTAGTCTTATAAATTGTATTAAAATAATGGTTCAAAAATATTCAAGAATACGGGTGATGTACTTGAATTTATACTTCTTTTTAGTTTTAGCCCTTCTTAATCTCTACTATATTTTTTACCCTACCTTTCTTCCTTCCAAAAAGAAACAGAGAAACGGAAATAAATCATTTAGTATTTAGCCAAATAAGTCGATCATACAAACGGCTATTTATCACTAAGTACTCCTCCCAAATTATCATTGTCATCTTATTTCTCCACAATTTTTAAAATGAATAACATAAATATATTTAATAATATATAAAATTATAGTAGGTGTTTCTCCTTGGATTAGCAAGTTTGTCTTAGTATTCTTTGTCTCTGCATAATAAAATAATTCCTAATAGAATATATATATCGGGTACATTCTAGTATATCAACATAGTAAAATCTTCATAGTATTTTATTCGATACTGTATTATAATATTGCTTAGTAATATTTTATTAAAAGCGTAGCTATATGTTAATGTTTGTATAGGATAGCCAAAATATACTCATGGAAACATCAAAATGGTCAATTATATATTCGACGAGGGATCAACAAGGGATTGTATTCCTGCTCTTTTGGAAACGGAGCATAATAACTTAATATAGTTTAAAACAAAATATCCAGAGGAAAAACAGTTTGAGTAAAAACTACCGGGCACCGTGTGAGTGGCCTTTATAAAAATCGGAAGATGATAACTAGACGTGGGCTTACATATCGGATCGAAATTTAAAAAAAAAAACGATATATCCGGAAATATATCCACTGTATCGAGAAAATTCTTATAAATTCCTATATTTGCTCCAATACAATCAAAAAAAAAAAAAAAAAAAAAAAGGAGGGAACTGAAAATATATATATTGTTGTTCAATTTTTGTAACGAGGGAATGTTTGATACACAGAGTTCAATGCATATAGGAATTTTTTATAGTGCTATGACATAATATGTAATTCTCAAAAGAGCACGACACAAAGTTTGCCTCTCCGGTCATTACATTAGGTAAAAATACGAGGGTAAAATTTATTCAATACCACGGCCAGTCAAATTGGTGATCCATAGCATTTACTCTTATTATTTTAAACGGTCATCTTACTAATATTAAGACAACGGGATAATATTTCAACTTTATATTTGTGGGACCCTTGTTTATTTGCATGCATACACTCTTGTTAGCTTTGAGTGCCTAAATACTAATACTTAAAATTAAGATCTTACCTATTACGTCTACTATTGATGTCTAAATTTGATAATACGAGTGTATATAGAGTATCAGGTTCATATGGCCAATGAAGAACAGGTTTGGATCTTGTCATGTCTGCAGTGACGTGCATTCCCGGAAAGGTTCGTATTGTTTTGTACGAAAGATCCAAAGGATATTTTGGAGGGTCATCTAGTATATCCGGTATGATTTCGTGCCCAAGGAATATATCCGTAATTAGTGAAGAAAGAGAGTCTTCACTTTTGCAAACATTTAGATTACTACTAACTTGTAACAGATTATTGCCCTCCTGTGATTTCAAATAGAAGAAATAAAATTTGCACAAGTAAATGATCATCAGTTAAAATATTAATGAAAAAAAGTAACTATATAGGCATACAACATACTAGTGGCCTAACTAAAAATCCAGAAATCTCTGTTATATAACAACCCTTGCGGATACTCCCATACGCCATTACAGCAGTGTTAGAGTGCCCCCTGGCTGTGAATATAGAGTGACCCATTACGGAAACAATTTAAAAAAAAAAAAAAACAAATCAAAAGTCTAAAGGCGACAAAAAATATTCTTTAGGGGCGCCTAATTGAAAGGAGATGTGAAATTTCTTTTTTAAAAGTAGTAAAAGGTCCGAAATTTCCCTTAACAAAGAGCTAATAAAAAAAGTAAATAGTCTCTGTAAATCCGTAGTGCAAGGGATCTCAAATTTAAAACTGGTCTCCCCCCTGAAAGTCGTGCAACGCCGCAGGTACATATTTAATTTTTTTTAAATGTAAATCAATCAACCTGAAAATTGGGATTCCTGGACTCTTGTAATAAAAAACTGTCCCTTAGTCCTTGATCTATTCCAAGGTTCTGAGAGCTTCCGCTTGAAAGAAATGTGTTCTCTCCAGATAAGAGATTGTTGTTGCTGGCGCTGTTACCAGAGCCTTGAGGTGAAATGTTGTTATTGTTATTATTGTTGGAGATGAAAGATGTGCTGGTTAAAGGATTACTGAGAGGAGAACCGTAGCTATCGCTATTCCCAACATTGATACCACTTGACGACAAAGGAATGGAGTTTGCATTAGCTAAGTAATTATTGTTAGCAATGTTATTTGTTGATACGGATATTGGATTCCCCAATGGGGCTCCATAGCTGTCTAGACTGTTGGATATTCCAAGACTGTTTTGGTATCCATTGTTGTTGTTGTTGATATTTTGGTTATTTTGGTATCCATTGTTGTTGTTGTTGTTGATATTTTGGTTGTTTTGGTAGCCATTGTTGTTGTTGTTGTTGTTGTTGATATTACTACCAGAGTTGTAGGTACTTTGAGCATTGTTTGAGTTATAAGATGGGATTGAGGGTGCTCTATACGAGCCACCCCCACCACTGCTTCCTTGATTTGAGTACCCATAAGATGGACGTGGAGCACCATAAGATGGTCCACCACTCCCATGATTTCCATATCCTGATTGCTGTTTTAACTGTTTAATAATATGAGCTTTAACTGCAGGAATTGTATGTGCAACTCGATCTAATACCGCTGCTTTTTGAGCAAGTATATTTGCTCCTGCTCGAAGGATCCCTGCTTTGGCGTGAAGTAATCCAGAGGCTATTCTTCCCTTGCTTCGGAGTACTCCTGCTTTAAATTCAACGGGACTAGGAAATTTCAAATCCGGGACTGGTATGCTAATTGTTTTGAAGTCCACCACTCCTTTGCTACTCCCGTAGCTTGGTTTTTGAGAATAAGAACTATAAGTGTTATAGGAGGAGGGCTCTGAAAAAGACCCATGAGAGGAACGAGTAAGGGGAGAGCCTCTTGTGTAATACTGTTTCCCTGCTGTTAAGCTGTCAAAATATTGGCCTGAAAATATAAAGAAGGATATCTCATGCCGCATACCACAAACAACATATTTTCTTACCTTCAGAGAAAACCCAATGCCGTCCCTCTGATACAATTAACAGAGTCCAAAACAGTGGTTTTATCATTTTGCAAAGTCCGAGCTAATGAGGATTGGAGAGGGAGAGACAAAGCTACAGATCGAAAATGACGAATAATAATAAAAAACAGATTAATGCTCTTGGTTTTTTTAAAACGTTTGCCTTTGATGACGTTCGAAAAAGTCAAATGAGAATCGATCTTTTCCTCATGGTGAATAATGGATTTAAATTCATTTATTCTCCAAAATATGAAAATAATTTAATGAAAGTCATCACTTTTAGTAATAAAATACTCTTTTGAAAGACACACAAACCCAAGAGATGATCTAATGATAACTAATGCTTTTAAAGACGAAAAAAATCAAATAAAATAGAGTATGTAAATATTAATATCTCTCTATGTAGAAGTAATGTACTTAGACTTTTCAAAACACATATGGAGGCGACTACTAGACTAGTACTACTACACTCAGTTAATTTGAGAAATCGCGTACTTGTGAGAAAATGGTTTTGTGTGAAGCGTAGGACTTTTTATCATTATGTCTTAGTGTATCCTGATGATGTACACTTGATGATGTGACTCAAGTAAAGGTATGCGATAAGGATCCAAGGGAATGAGAACTTTCTTAACACACTCTTTTGTGGATCCCATATAACAAAATACAGGCAGTATATGTCTACATAATAAAACCCTTCTTTTATCATACACAAATAGCACATTGTACATGAATATGACAACTACCGAGGCTGTGACCCAGAAATAACTATACTTATATGTACTAGTTCACTCACTCAAGATAGCAAACTAAGGATTATAATTAATTACAGTAATTACTGTCCTTGAAAATGAAATAAAAGAAAGAAACGTGTGAGTGCTCTTATTTCATAATGTGTAATAAATTTGCGGATTATCCCTCATATAACAAACTACAAAAATATATATGTACAAAGTAGAAATGGTCGTCTAAGACCGCTCCCATCATTCTAACTAAATCTCACCAACTTCGATCTAAATCAGTCTCGTTGTAAAGTCTAAATTTCCCTTGATCCAGATCTAAGGAATGTTTTTGGAAAATAAATTTGAGAAAAAACATACGTTTTTGTATTAAAAAAATACAGAAAACACAATTTTTTTTCACAGAAAAAAATGAATCTCTGACCGAGTCTGAATGTAGTAGTGTTACTTACTTATTCGGTCCAGTTTAGTCTTAGGAGCGGTCATATGGGTACTTAGGACTCTCAGTATTAGAGCTTATTAAAAAAAGAAAGAACAAAGTTTTTTAGTTAAGTCATCAAGGACTGAACTTTACAATTTTTTAGGACTGATAAGATGGACTACTGAACTGGACCATACTGGACGGGACTGCAGTCCTCTGTCTTAAATAAGAACCGACATAACACTATATACTCATGGGCGTCCGTACGAATATACTTTTTTGGGGGAGGGGGGGGAAGGGGCTTAGTTATTGGAATTTTTTTTTAAATTTGAAAAGTTAAATGTTTAAAAAAAAAAAAATTTCAAATCAACATCTATTTACATAAAATTCAAAAATTCACAGCGGCTCACAAAAAAAAAAAATTAAACTTGAAATATTAAATTTTTTAGAAGAAAATTTCCAAAATCCATTGCTGTTTTCAAAAAATAAAATTTTTTGAAAAAAAATAAATAAATATTCACAGATGTACACAAAAAATAAAATTTGTTGAAAAAAATTCAAACATTAAATTTTTTGCAGAATTTTTTGGAAAAAAAATTGAAAAATTAAATTAAATTTCAAACATTTAACTTTCTAGAGAAAAAAAAAATACTCCTTCAATGGGGGGGGCAGTGGCTGCAACCCCTTCAACCCACCCCCTACGTACGCCTATAACTGAACCAGGGAAAAAATCGATCTTGGAGCGATTCTTAACACTTTTATTTGTGTACATTGTAGATATTATTCAAAAAGATATTATGAGAAGGAATGTCTCGTGTGTTCTAGGTATTTAAGTGCCTACATAATTCATTGTGAGCCAACTGACGCTAAGATTTAAGGACCATAACAAACAAATTATGATCATTATTACGCATAGTACATATTTTAAGTCATCTGGGATACTTTAAATTTCTTTATTGTAATGAATATAATATATATGTTTAATATGCCTAGAGCTACCATACGTCTATCTATAGTAGATCCTTTTAGAAAAATCATCTTCTTTTTATTTTGATTAATCGTCAACCTACGTAATTAATATATATTTTCCTATAATTTAGACTGTTTCAAAAGTGCATTATTCAAATACAGGGAGAACACCATTTTCTGATTAATGATGCTTCAAATAGGAACTTTTTCTTTTATGAATATTTATATAATTGTATTTCCAAAGACTCACCCACATAAACAATTTATTTAATAAGAGATAATATTTGTATGGATTGAAAATAAAGAAAAATTCAACATTCAAGTCCTCCTCAGACCAATAGACATATGACAAACTAAGATGCATTAATATAGATGAATGATAAATAAAATTTTCTAAATACATGAGGTAGGAGCCGCTATTAAACATAAATTTAAATGGTCAAATTTGAATTTAAATATACTAGCTACTAATTCATTTGGCATATCCCTCAAGATTTAATCTTAAAAATAATCCCACTTCCTCAATTACAGCATTGCAGTACTTAGTAACTATCATTATCTAGTTACAACTTGAAGTGAGTTCACTGGTTAAAATTTTATTATGTATTCGTATTCAATAATAATAACTTTTTAAATCAATTTTCCTTCTTTAAGGATGAATATGAAATATATATATATATTAGCCGTCTTAAAACTTATATTTTTCTACATTTTATCATATACATTTATATTAAGAAGCATCAGTACCACAAAAACATATTGGTTATAAGTTGTAACCAGACTATAGTAAAATGTTTATGTCTAGAGTATGTAAAATGTCGAATTACGCTTATGACCATGATTCAATCTTAGAAGATAAATTAAGATAAGATATGATTTATTTTTTTTTGTCTCACGAGTTTTTGAGCGAGCAAAAGTGTTGGAGTGAGTAACGAGTATTCACGGAAGATGAAAGTAAAGCTCGTAATTCCTCAAGTGGTTTTTTTAGAAACTCAAAAAAATACTCATGCAGCAAAATTCAGCTCGCGGCACATCACTATAAACATGGTTTACATTAAATTGTAATTTTTAGAAATTTACAATAGCATCAACTTCAATGTTTTTTAGGCAGGCATATTCCAATATTATAGTATGCAACTTTTCTTTAAACAGAAAAAGACACAAAAGCAGTTAGACAATTCTTCACAACTATAGAAGAATTATTGCAAATTGTTCACGGGTTATAAAAACTGATTTTATTTCAACCCATCCACATTCGGAACACGAATAAGGAGAAAAGAAGCAGACGCATCCACAGCTGAAAACAAAATACTCTGTATATTTTTGTGTTATAAAAGTTACATCGTTTAGGAATTCAAATTAAAGTCCCATTACGAGGAAGATTTGACATCCTTGGAATTGCTATCAATCCTCGTCTGTAAGTCGTCTTACTCATCTTCATTAGAAAATGGACAAAGTGACTTGGGAAATGTCCCATCTTTCAGTGGTATAACCTGTATGTTGATGAAGTCGTCAGGTATTAAACAATTCTTCTTAATAGTGTCGATAGATCATAATTCATAGCTAGTTATGCTCCAAGTATCTTGCAGGGGCGTCTGCAGGATTATTTATATATATATATATTGGTTTATGTTTTTGAAAAAAATTCCAAAAATCCATTGTTATTCAGAAAAATATTAATTATAATGAAAAAGTTATAAATATTAAATTTTTTGGGAAAAAAATTCAAAAATCTATAGATATAATTCAAAAAAATTCAAATATTAAACTATTTAAAAATAAGCAAAAATGCCTCAATTAGGGGAAAGGGGCCCTCCAGACCACCCCCTGCGGACGCCTCTGTCACCATAGGGTGTGATATCGTAGATTCTTAGGGGTTCAAATAAGAGTTCCTATAAAGAGGAAGATTTGTGGTGCATCATCCAATCATCGTCTTGAATTCTTTCTATGTATTCCCATACGAATTGCAAAACATTCGGGTCTTCAAACGTGTAATCTTTTTTAATATTTTTGAGCAGAAACAGCTTCTCTTTATGCATTCAAATAATAACAATTATGTGCTATTATTGGATTGTATAGATTGGGAGTAAACATTCCTACTAAGCTGAAAGCTTGTGATTGTCAGGGGCGTTCACAGTGATTTGCTGGAGGGGCTGCAGCGTCTCCATCCCCCCGCTTAAAAAAATAGAAATTTTTGTTTTTTTACAATAATTTTTTTTTTGAACGATTTATTTTCTTCAAAATGACATTTGGCAAAATTATGGAGCAGAGCAAAAAATTAAAAATATATTTCCGATAAATTGAATTTTTCTGCCAATAATTATAAATTTTAATTTTTTTTTCCAAAAATTTAATTTTCTGTAAAAAGATATGGATTTATGAAAAAATTAATTTTTTTATGAATAGCTATGAATTTTTGAAAAAAGAAATCCAAAAATTTTAATTTATGTGAAAACTATGAATTTTTGGAAAAAAATTCTAAATTGAAATTTAATTTTTGAAATTTTCTTCCAGAAAATTTAATTTTCAGTGAATAGCTATAGATTTTTGAAAAAGAAATGAATTTTTTCAAATTTTTGTCAATAGATTTTGCATGTTTTTTGTATAAAAAAATATTTTTTGGACATTTTTTCAAAAAAATTAAGCCCCCCAAAAAAAAAAAAAAAATATATATGTATATATACATATATGTAATCGTGTGGACGCCCCTTTCTTGGACTTACTAAAATCCGGTTTGCTTACATAACTAATAATTTATTTAGTATCATTTAGACACATTATAATCAAAAATGTATGTATTTTTAACAAATCAATTGTTCACAAATTCACAAAGAACATCCCTGCCGTTTTTATATAATTTTAATCTCTATGCATTTTCCAGGATTTTTTGATGAGTGATGCACAATAGTTTTCCCTCTGTTTTGTCCAAGAGGATGACGTTCGCTCATAACCTGGTCGATCACCAAATGAAGTGACCTAAAAAAATTAAATTAGTGACCTTAGTCAAATATAATAATAATTATTTTTTATAATGCAATCATTTCTAGAGGCCAAAAAATAAAATATGTACATATGAAGAAAAGTAAAGTTGGTAATCACTACAGATATATTTGTGGTGAAATATTTATTAGACATTTCTTTCAATCTATATACATACACAAGGATTCTAATTTTAATTACAAGGTCAATATGTACATTGTACATATTTCGTGTATTTCGTGAAGAAAATGAAGGTTGAAGTGACATAACATATCTGAGCCACAAACCTTAACATCCTCAACATGAGGTGAGTCATCGCGTCCACTTCCTTTCCGAGCAAAAAAATCTTGTGTGACAGCATCAAGAATGTCAGAACAAAAAACAGAGTCTTCCCTCACTTCGCCTCCATCCGGCGGGTTGAATCGAACAATGGGAATATCCATATTAATAATTTTAAACTTGTTTGGCATTGGAATTTGAAGTGGAGGCTCTAGAACATCTAGAAACTCAGATAAATGACGAAAGGATATATATTGAGAACCGCTGGGATCAAATTCCTGCCAAATTTCATAGAATAAGTCATAGTCCTCCTCTGTTATTCCTTCATGAACGTCCTCTTGGGCCTGAAAAGTACAGAGGAATATGCAATTATGTATAATTAATTATAGATGTGAAAAAGGTCTAGCTTAAAAACAACATCTGAGAGAATGGTATTCAAATTTGGTAATCCTGAGATTCCACATATCTGCCAATAGAGATCCATCACTATAAAATAAAGTGCTCCTTGCTAGTTAAGCTAGAATTATCGAAATATGAAGGAATAGTCAATAAATAAATATGTGTGGGACTTTGGTAGAGGAAAAATACAGTTTAGTGATTAGCCCAGGAAGAATGGTTAGTGGGGGTGCTCATTCTTTTTTAAATCCATGGTTGATTAAAAATTTGTTATTAAATTTACATCCTTTATGTTTTATAAATTATATTTTTTGCATATATCATTGATCAATATAAAAAAAATACATGTAGATGATTTTTAGTTCATTCATTAATAGATCATCATGGCGTTAACATATCCCTCTGAAGGAAAAATATCTTATCCAATATAATATCCAGCAAATAACTGGCAGTTGATATTAACAAGTGTTTTAATTTAGTGAAACAATAACTCTCTCCTCCCGTCTTCTTCTCATGTTCTCAAAAAATAAAATCCTTACTAGTAGGATCACTTATGTTTTGCTATTATTTACTCTTAGTTTTTTTGTTTTTTTTCATATTTATGCTCATCCGTATTTAACCAAAATATCTACTGACAAAGATGGCTATAAACTATAGTGTTCCTTACTTGCTAATTTTCAAAGAAGGAAGAAAAAATTATTGAAAGTACAAATAACTTGAAGTTTACAAAAAAATAAATTTTTTTAAATTTACACTCCCTGGGATTTCGATTCAATGATAATCATCAAATCATTTTCGTAAATGCTTACCTGAGTGTAGTTTTCGAGTATAACTGCAATGTACATGTTGACAATGATAAGGAAACTGAGTACAAGATAGAATATAATGAAAATAACTCCAGCAACATAACTTCCACAGTCCCCTGGATTTCCTGTCAAATAATTGGGTGGTGTACAGTCTTCTCCATTATTACTGATTGCTTCGAAAGTTTCGGCCCAGCCAGCTGAGGTACATATCTACAAAAAGGTTCTTGATTAATATTTATCTAAAGATAATATAGATACAGTGAAGGAAATAAGTATTTGATGATCTTTTGCGTATTTTGGAAGTTTGCTCAATGATAAACACAAGAATTTTCGCTCTCATATATATATTGTAGCATAAATGTATCTTTGTGCGTGCTTAAAATGGGTCTTCCTTCACTTCAAGTCCTTTGTAATTCTTTTTTTTTTTTTACATGGACAACTTTACCAAATAAATTTGATAGGACGTCATTAAGGATTCCGATCCATGAGGTTCATTTAGTACCTTCAACGCTAGGAAAAGACGGCAGTATGTTTACTGAGATTTAGCTGGAAGTAACGCAAAAAGACGAGGTGTACATGTTTTCCCATAACAATCCTTATTAAAAAAAGTCGATAATTAATATATGTTTGGACAGCATTGGAAGTCCCCTGCATTACATGCCCAATGCTTGTTATTAATGAGGTTAAGAATCCCACTTTCTGCTCCAAAAACTATTATACGTTCTTCATCAAATTGCCCACTGTAGAACAGGAAGAAGTTATCTCTATTGAATAGCATACTATATTCGAGGATGAATGCATAAAAAATGACTTCAAGTGGAGGGAGACCCATTTTAATCCTTCAATTATGCTTAAGAAGATATATTTTTGACATCATACGTATATGATATATAAGCCAAGGCAAAAATTCCTGAAGCGAAATATCCAGGGACTGTTTTTCATGAGCTCGACTTACCATGTTTGGAGGAAGAAAAATGCTGGGTATAACCCCAAAAATACAATCCCAGAATTGTTGTTTTGGGTTGTTCCTATGCTAAGGGGAAAAGACAACTTCACCGATTTTTTTTTTTTTTTTTTTTTTGTACATATAATGTGTCTCATTGTCCCTACTGTTAATGGACAGCACTTTTCTTTATGAGTGGGCAAACTTACAAAATCGGGAAAGGAATCGCATTCTTATTTCCCTTACTGTATATTTAACAGCTACTTGAAACAGAAGCGTAATAGTTTTCCCAAAGGTTTGAAAATTATGAACATCATCAAAGCCTGGAATGATTTTGACATTTTTAAAGAGGGACATCCCAAAAACAGCAAAAATGAACATGACGAGAAACAGAAGAAGGCAAATGTTCCCTAATGCAGGTAAGGCCATGACGAGAGAGAACAACAATGTTCTTATACCTTTGGCTCCTTTAATGAGTCGAAGCACTCTTCCAACCTTCACCACTCGAACCTAGAGGGTGTGAAAATAACCATCCATTACTATTCATTATCACTATACAACAAATGAAAGTCTTGCAGCGCCTGCAATCTGACGCCCACAATTATTATTGTTATTTAAGTCGTAGAATATGGCCATTAAAAATTTCAACGGATATCGGTTTGGACTTTAAAGCCTTTTTTTTTAAAACCGTGTTTTTTGTGTATAACTACGATTCAATGCCATATTTCGACATTAAACAACTATATAGAGGAAAATAAAAGTTGTTATATATTGAGACTAACAAACAGAGAAAAAAATTGTATCGTTAGTTATGACTTTTACTTAAATAAATAATAACAGTTTAGATGTAAGGTGATTTAAACAAGTTATTGATGCTTCATATTCAAAATATTGATTATTTGAACTCATAAGCGATTCATTCTTTCCGGAATATTATTATAATATATATTCACGCAACCTAACCAGCTTATTATATTTAAATTTTTAAATAAATATTAAAAAGTAAATTGACCAAAAATTGATCAAAATTGACATTTTTAATGTCATTTTTTTTTAAATTGAAATATAAAGTATATTCTATAAGTTCACCTAGGATATAAGGAACGTGAAGAAAAAATAAAAAATATATTAGGCTCTGAGTAAGATATTTCATTTTACTCGATTTTTTGGGGGTATATATATTTTTTATTAATTTTAATAAAGAGATACTAATGAATAAATCATTTTTCAAAAGCTGAAATGTTTGTATCAATTTATATTTACTTTAATTTACACTAATATAGTTCTTTCATGTCGAAATATGGAACTGAATCGTGGTTATACTCTAAAAACTAAATTTAAAAAAAAAGGGTTTAAAGACCAAATCATTATACCTTGAATGTTTTAATAGTCATATTCATGTTTTATGGCTTAAATAAAAATAATAATGTTGTGGACTGCGCATCAAAATGCTGTTGCATATTCATAATTTACATTTTATTATCTTACCACTCTCAAAAGAGTAGGTGAAACAAAGTATGTCTCGATGATATCACTCAAAAAAAGGCCACCAAGAGATAGCAAAACAATGAAGAAATCGAAGAGATTCCATGGCTCCGAGAAATAATATTGACGGAGGGCAAAGATTTTAAGAAGCATCTCAAGTGTAAATATCATTATGAAAAAGACATTTAGATTGTCCAGAACAAATGTCCAGCCCTCCGTTTGCTGATAATGATCCATCATCATGGTTAACTAATTAATAAAAAATTAAATTACTTTATATATACAGAATTAAACAGTATATTTATCCAAGAAATGCTCTCACTTATTTATTTACCTTCATTTTTTGACTAACTAAGGTCAATTTTTAAGGGTAAAGAGTTATGAAATGGAAATAGGAAATGAATTAAACCAATGGTGCAAAGAAGTGTTGTCTTAAGGAATCAAAATATTTTTTTGAGGTGATCTATTTAATTTAATAGCACAAGGAAAAAAAATGTATATCCATATGTTATTCGCCAGAACTTTGCAGACTGATTACAAATCTCTTATAATTTTTTTATGTATCAAATCTTGTTATTGAGAATTTTAAATTTGATGGCTATTTTTACCCAAATTTTGAGTAAAAATAAAATCAATCATCTACATTAAACATATTTGATTTAGTACAAAATGTGTGACAAATATTCCCTTATATTTTATACGCAATCATCTAATCCTGAGAAGATTTAATTTAAATGTTAAATAACTGCCATATTTTAAGGGCTCGTGTTGAAAAGGAATAGCGCTTTGGGTTTCAATTGTATTTACGTCAAAAGAGTTCATTTCAAACATGAATAATTTGGTTTCATTTACAAAAATCCCAGTTCAGTAGTGATATCCATTTGATTTTAATTTTTTTTAAATAAATTTTTTTGAGGTTTTGTGCCTTATGTTTTAATATTCAGAAATAATTATTTATATTTTATTTAAAAGAAAAAAAATGAAGCTTTTATAATTTATTATATTCACCTCTTAATTATTTTTTCTCAATAAAATTAAAACAAACAAATATCGCAGTTAAACCAAATTCTCTTTTTAAAATCAAATTTTAATTATTTACGCTTTAAATAAACTCCTTTGGCGTAAGAACAGTAAAAAACTAAGGCATTATTCTTTTTTAGACAAAAATCTAAAATTACGCTGTTTTTTTCACCTTCAAATTGTATTTTCTCAGGATTGGATTATTGCATGAAAAATAAACGCACATATTTGACAGAATATGTGCGTTTAAAAAAAATTAAAAGTATTTCAAATTGAAAACTCTCAAAACCAGATACGATACGAAAAAACTAGTTAGAGGCTTGTAGTCAGTGCGTCAATCCATACTTTACTTAAATATGAAATTTATAAGATTTTATGAAAGTAAAATTTTGTTGAGTTGTGCAATTAATAAATTTATATTCCGAAAGACAATCATTACACAATTGTTTTAATTCAATTGAATCTTTCATTTTATAACAATACTATAAATAGAATAGTAGAAAAAATAGCCTTTAGTTGGTCAAATACGGAAAAAAAGTGTGCATTTTATGAATAGAGTATTCCTTGTTCAAAAATATGTTCAATATTAAATTAATATATTACTCTTATAGCGGTAAACATTGCGAAAAATAAAAATTTAACTTCCATTCCTGTTTTAAATATCATCTTCTTTGTTACAGTTTTTGGCGGCAATGTTTTTGAGACTGAGCAGAACTTATTTTCTACAATTAGTTTAGGGTACTAATGCATAAAACTCTGATAAAATTGTTTTACCACTACTATTTTTGTAACCAAGAATAATCTATAGTAGTTGTATCAAAATAGACAGGCTCTGTACTTATTACGTTAATAACTAAATACATAGACCAGGACTCATCAAGTATGTACAGCTTTAAAAATTAATACTTCACTTTTATTTCTTCAAAATTTGGTTAACAGAATATAAACGGAGACTCCCTTTATTTGAGAACAAATTCCAAAAGAGTATGTAAATTTGCATCCTCATTTATAAATTGTACAAAATTTGGCCTGGACTTCCTCTGAAGTTTTTGTAGAGAATCATTTAAGGAGTGTGTTGAATCATCCAAAGCTGTTATCGTTACTTTTTAATTCTTAAGGAGATAATATTTAATTGTTAGTATAAAGTGAGGAATAGTGCTTGTGATCATGAATGACGGAGAGCAACACTGTGGACTTGTTATGGATCTGTCAGTGTAAGTCCTTGTTGAGCTCAGAGTAAAATTTCATCGCAGTACATTGTTATAACGAACTAGTTGATACGGAGTAGGATTTGTGATATTTACTTGCACTAATAGCTGCTCACAGCTAATATAATACAACTTCATAGCAGCTCTCCTCCTTAATATTTTTAAAATGGTCAGGGTTAATTTTCGGATTTTTCGAATTTAAATATTCGGTAGGGCATACTTTTAATAACTCCTGGCTCTTTTAATCTGGGCTACTATTGCTTGTACCCATTATAAAAATGGTATGTAAGCGTGCACAAGTAGTTCGAAAATACTTTTCTTAGTATAGCTTAGGCTTCAGTGTAAATGCACTTATTGCATTTTTTGAAGAAAAAAAGGCAGTAGTAATACAACGGTCTTTAGGTAAAACGATTGACAGTATCTCTGAGAAGCACTGCATCATTACCATACGCCAGAAGCCGTCTGAGCCCGTATTATGTCAGACAGGAAGAAGATGCCCGTCTTTTTCATTGGCGAGGGTATCAAGATCAACCAACACGTCTGCAAGATCCTTTCCTGGCTTCAGGACACATATGGTGATGCCCCTTAGAGTTACATCTTCAGACAAGACGGGGCATCCTCTTTCACTACAAAAAGTATGCAGAACTGTAGGAAAGCAAATATCAAGTGTTTTATGGAACAAATATATGGTGTCGTAGAAGCCCTGATCTGAATCATATGGACTTTTATAATTGATCCATCCTTCAGACCAAGGCTTGTATAAGCACCGCCACACCAAAGACACTCTGAAGCGTGCGTGTTCTCATACAGGAATGATCCAATATCCCTTAAATAACTGCAGTATTGCTTCTGCCTAAGTGCCTATTTGTCTCCTCCACGTAATATGGCAAAGGGTGGTGCTATTTCGAACAAAAGTTTTATTTTAATTAATTAGTATTACAATTTTATTTCTTTACAAAAGTTTAAGCTAATTATTTAATATTTATTGAATTTATCAACTAAAAAATATTTTTTGCAAACTTGTTCATTACCTCTTTCCTGAGGTAATAGGTAATACCTTCCTGTTCCTACCTTCACTCAAAAGAAAAATAACGGCTTACCATATTCAATCCAATAAAACCCATGATGATCATATCAAACTTCTTATTGGTAACAATTCCAAACACTATGGCTTGTGGCTTCCAATACGGCCTGGGAAGGGCTTTGAGCGGCTTCTTTTTAGATGCTTTTTTCATAGCTGCAATATATTTTTTCTGGTCTTCAGTCATAAATGCATCCAATGATGATCCACCTGCACAAAAGAGAAAATCTATAATATCAAAAGAATACAAATAATTAGAGGGAATAAGAACCTTTGTTCTTTTGTTCATTGAATTTATCAATGATCACTCCAACAAGTAGATTCAGTGTAAAAAAGCTGCCTAAGATAATAAAGGCAACAAAATAGAAATACATTCCGATGCTAGCCTCTCTGTAGGGCTGCTTATTAATGGCAACACTGTCGATGGCATCATCCATAATAGTGATCCACCCCTTCCAAGTAGCAACCTAACGTAATTATTTTCCAGTGAACCAGTGATTTAATTGTTATATCATTTTTACCTGTAGTAAAGCTAAATATGCCATGATGACATTATCAAAAGTAACTTTAGAGTTGATCCATTGTGCATTCGTTTGATTTAAACAAACCGTTTTATTAGGAATTATTTCATGGCTAAATTTGTGGCCAGTTATGCTGTCAATACATTTATGAAAAGTTCCCATGAAAAGATTGACTCCAATAATAGCAAATATAAGCCAAAACACAATGCAGACTAGCAGTACGTTAAAGATGGAGGGAAGGGCTCCTATCAAAGCATTCACAACGACCTTCATTCCTTCCATTTTTGACATTGCTCTCAAGGGCCTTAATGCTCTAAGTGTTCGCATTGTTTTGAATATGGGAATGTTCACAGCACCCACTAAACTAGCAATAAAGTTAATGAGAGATACAGCCACGATCACAAAATCCAGCCAACACCAAGCATTGGTAAAATACATCACAGGTCCCATCGCAAATAGTTTGAGAGTTGTCTCTAAAAAGAACACCACGGTCAAAATACGATCCAGGTAATAAAGACAATCTATGAGCACAGGCCTCGTTTCAAACCATATATCTTCAAGTGTCATGACAAAACTGCTTAGAAGAATGAGACCCAGAACTACTCCCTCAAAATACTCATTTTCTATTAGTCTATATTGTTGATTTCAAAAAAGAGAGTTAAATTATTAATTAAATATTATAATTTTTACCTCATGGCCATGAGTCGTTGTTGCGTCCAAGCTTCCCAAAATGGTGAGTGTTGATCTCCAAGAGGAATTATTCGATACACAAATGGTGGACAGCAGTCTTCTACTTCCAGTGTTTCAAGAGGATCATAATATATTTCCTCATGATCTTTAGTTTGGGGGGCAAATTTATCAGACTGTTGATCAATAGGTATGTAGGTCTGAGTTTCAGATGGAACATTATTGTGGCCACCAATGTATCCGTTGGTTTTATGACTGAAACCATTTCCATTCGCCTCCTTTTAAAGTCAATGAGATAATTTGAAAACATTTGTTTAATTTTTAAATTAAAATATAATGGTGTACCCACAGGTATAAGGGGCTTAGACTTTGAATGTGCTATTTTCCTGCGTATCCGATCAAATAATTCCTCTTTGATCTTCCGCTTAGTAAATGAAAAAAGTCTTTTGAAGCGATTGACCGCAATTGACATTTTATCTGGTTTACCGTCCTCTTCCTCTCCACTTCCTGAATGGATTTTCAGTTAAAGGCTATCAAAGCAGTTATAAATATGTGATCAATAAATCATACCTCCCATGTCCGAAAAACTTGAGAGTAAAAGGGCTAAAAAAAGGTTAAGAATGACCAGATTTGCAACTAAAACCGTGGCTAAGAAATAGGGTACGCAAGTTGGTCCAGCAACATACATGCATGCCCACATTGATTCAATCCATTCTCCGCAAAGCACTCGAAACACAATCATAAAACTACGAAAGAGATATATTAGTTACTCGTATGTCTATATAAGTGTTGGAGGTTATTGTAGGAATGTGAGCATCTACCTATGCAAAAAATCCGTAAAATTCCACCTTGGTAATTCACACTTCCATTTTTCACAAGCTTTCTCAATATAGAAACTCCCAAAAAGCTGCATACCCATTACAGCAAATATAAAAATGATTATACAAAGTACAACAGTCAAATTAGACAATGCTCCAAGAGTATTCGCCATGATTGTCATAATATCATTTAGAGACTTCCAAGACTTGGCCAACTTGAAAACACGTAAAAGTCTAAATGATCGGAGCATGGAAAGCCCATTGACACCTTCCGCCAATAACTCAACTAAAGACAATATCACAATTAAAAAGTCAAAGCAATTCCAGCCATCCTTGATAAAGTAAAGTGATTTCGAAATTAAAGCAAGAGGCAATTAAAAGGGGAGGTGAGCAACCTACCGCGAAAAAGTATCTTGGACTCATAGCCATTAATTTCATAAAGGATTCAAATGCAAATATTGTAGTAAAAAAATAGTTTCCATTTTTGAGTAGATTGTTCATTTCCATTGACCTAAGAAGAAATCATAAGGAGAATTTATGATAATGAAGAATAATAACATAATATTTCCCACTTACATTCCACCATTTGCATCATACTCTATGTTGTAATGATCAAACATCATAAAGAGCACGTTGACGACAATGCAAAGCGTAATACTTAGATCAACAAAGGGATCAAACACAATGACTGCTAAAACTTCACTAAATCGAATCCAGACTTTGCAACAATCCCAGATGCAAAAAATTTCTCCTAACTGCTTGAGCACTTTGATCCCCTTTCGTTTGAAGATAGTCATTGAGTCTTCATCTTCCTCACTTTCATTTTCTCTTAGATCAAAACCATTATTATTTAATCTTCCATTATAATCAGAAGGATTCTCATGCCGAATGTGCTGATCCATTGAAACTTCATTTATCACATCTTTTAGAATCAATAGATCTCTATGATTTGTAAGTTTTGGTTCGATACCTCCGTTCAAAGGGGGAAGGAACTCTAAATTTGAGGTATTTGAGATTGAGCTTTGTGTAAAAGGCAATGCTACATCTTCATCGAATTTAAATGAAGGGTTATCAACCCCAGAGGAAGAAGAAAAATTGACCTTTGAGACATCACCTAAAGCTTCTTCTGCCTCTTTAAAAACTGCTATTTCAGCAGCTTTGAGTGCCTCAAGTTCTTCTAATTCCCTGGATAAATAAAGGATAATGAATAAATTATTTGTAAATGCATTCAAAGTTAAAGTTGTAAATTTATAAGTACTTGCCTTTCAGCCTCTTCCTCTGCCAACCTTTGTAGTTCATCGTAAGACATAGCAACAATGGCTAAAATGAGATTAATGAGATAAAAAGAACCCATAAAAATGTTTAAAATAAAGAATAGAATGTTCCAGGGCCCTGCTGTTCTTAGAGTTATTTGATACAAATTCTCCCAATAGTCTTGTGTCATGAGTCGAAATGCACACAAATAAGCATATCCAAAGTTGTCAAATGTTGTGTACCCATGGTTGGGATTCTGAGCAAAGCCTGCCAAGCAAACCGTTCCCTCAGGACATTTTCCAGCACCACTCGAATTTCCACACATGATGTAATCATTTGTCACTTCAGAAACATATAGATTTGATGAATTTATATACCAAGACTTATAAACACTATGAACAGAACCGTTATTCATCTCCAATAGTTCGTCAGGGATTTCATAGATGCATCTCTGTGTTAGAACTCCCATGTAGAGTTGAAGTCCAAGTAATGCAAAAAGAGCTAGCCCAAAGAGGGTTAGAATGGTCACATCAAAAAGGTTTTTGACAGAATAAATGATAGCTCCAACAATTGTCTTTAGTCCAGGAACTACAGCCACAGATTTGAGAGCCCGAAATACTCTGAATGTTCGAAGCGATGAAAAACTTCCCAAGTCAATAGCAATTGTAATGTAACTCATACCGATCACAGCAAAGTCTAACCAGTTCCAAGGATCTCTTAAGTACGTAAAATTGTGAAGAATAAAGCCACGAGCTAGGAGCTTGACGGCAGATTCATAAGTGTATATGGATGTGAAAATAATTTCTGAAGCGGAGGTGTACCTATGAAAAAGTCGTATATTCATAGAGTTAATATAATGATCAAGGATACTTTTTAACTCACTCCGTATCAGGTAGCATCATTACAATACAATTGACGAGGATAGTACAAATGATTATGAAATTGAACAAGGGATGCGTTAAGACTCTTATGGCGATCCTTCTAATAGGATGAAAGGGTGTCAAGAAGAAGAGTGCTGGCTCTGCAGAAAAACGAGTGATTGATCCATTTTTAGCAATGACCATAAATGTTCTTTGGTCAGCATAAAATGGGTCAATATCACATATGGGAGTGTTTGAAAGCTCCAGAGGAAATTCTCCATAGCGTCGAGGTAAATCATTGCCTAAGGATCCAGTATTAATTGAACGAATAATAAATTAAAATGACCTAACCTTGCTCAATTCTTTTATTAGGGATTGGAGGAACGGATTCTGGATCGTCGTCCTCATCAGAGTCTTGATTGTACTGCTTCCTTGCTCGAGCCCCATCTCCAAATTCCTTAACGAGCAAAAAAAGAGATGAAGAAGAAAGTACTTTGACAGACACGAGCCTACCTTGATGTTCTTTCGTCGTTTTTCATCCCTTTTCTTCTGGATTAGCTTCTTTTCAAAGATTCGGTTCTCTATTTTTTCGTAGTCTTCTCGTGTAAAGGGTCTAAACGTTGGAATTGATCCTGTCTCTATTTCATACATGGTGCAAATCTATCAACATATATAGTATGTACATAAATTATAAAAGATGATTGGTCATATGCGAATTGATATGATCATGACTAAAGGATCCTATATATTTGCATGACTCACGTTAGAAATGGATCATAAATCATACTAATCATTCATATTAAATCTTTAGTTTGGCCTCATTTCATTTGTAAAGTGGAGGGGAGCCCTTGATGTGTGCAGTAGGCTTCTCTATTATCATTTTCATTACTCAATTAGACTAATTGAGCATAAAGTATTAATATGTGAGTGAGGCCTTTCATTTGTCGGTAGAATATGTTATACCTATATATATATGTACATAAAATGTATTTACTTGGAGAAAAAGGTAAAAAAACTTGCAAATATTATCGATTTTTATGGTTAAATCTAAATTATATACATAAATGCACAGTACTTTTAAAGGTCAAAATATAAGTATGTCTTGTATGCATGCATTCTTAACAAAAATTAAAAGTTGCAAACTAGCAAGAAAATAAATAAATAAGCAAAGTCGATGATGATTCCATGTGTTGTATACATTTTTGCAAATATATATATATTGGGATGGGCAAAACGCAGAGAAAAATAATTATTCTGAGATTAGAAAAGAAAAAAAGTTGCTTTTTTGTTCGTTTTTAATAGATTGTCGTGGTGTGCAGCACTTTCTCAGAATAATGACGAATTCCTCTTATTTATAATCTAATTTTTTTTTAAATAATGTCTACATTTATTTAAATATCATTTTAAAATATTTTCCCTGCACCCATGTTATTTTAAATGTTGAAGATTCTCCATTCTGTATCTGTAATACATTTTCTCCTCCCATAATCATATAGCAGGGACCTGCTGATGAATGGTTTTAATTTAATAGTATGATAAACCTCCCTCCCACCTTCGCCTCATTCTCTACGAAATACCCATCCCTTCAAATATATCTAACTTACTTATAAGATAAACTTAATAATGAAGGAGAACACGTCATCATCCTGGAGAAAAAGAGTTCAAAATATACAATTTCTTGACAAATATACTATTCTTTTATAAACTTATTGGCATACACATAAAAGGCCTGAATAATGAGATGAAATGTCCGTACAAGGAGCTTGACTCCGTGCAACTAATAAATAATGCGAGAGGAATGAGAGAAACGAAGGCAGAAAGGGGGGCACGGGGGGGAACAGGGGGTGGAGACATGGAATAAAAGTCAGGAAATTATTATTATTTAGTCATTTTTGTCAAATAAAAAATTAATTACTAATGGCGATTGTGTGTGTTACCTTCTTGGTCTTTTTTATGTACGTATTTACATAATAAGCGTAGGAAAGGACGGGTTTTTAGGAGGAGAGAAACTTCTATTTTGTACGAATATTGGGGACTAAGATTTTTTGTTAAAACATTTTAGAGATAACTTTCTCTTATAAAAAATACTTTTATTTATATCTATTATTTTTAACTCTGATATTAAGAATGTTCTTTGTAAAATATATAACACTAGCAAAGGATTAATCGGTGTTGCTCGGGCTAAGGAGGGAGAGGGAAATCACATTGAGAATGGTCAAATTAATTAAGAAAATTAATAAAAAATATTCAGGAAATACTTTTATATACTAATGATTATAGTATGGATGTTTTGTTGTTGCCAAAAAAGATCCAGATAATTCTAATTCTTTTTTGCTAATTTTGAAAAAAAAAAAGTTGAAAATAGCATTTTTTGTAATTGTAAAGATGAACAAAATAAATAAGAGCACAATAAAAAAGATCGAATATACCCCATTAATTCCCCCCCCCCTCCTAAATATTGCTAGATTTTCCTAAATTGGAGAAGGGGCAGCAATTGCCTCCCCCCCCCCTTCACATACCTCCATAATATGTGTCATTTTTATGGTAGTTTTTGTTTGAAGTTTACCATACATTATATTTACTTCTTTTTATTTCTTAAAAAGCAAGGTTTTTTTAAAACAAACGTTTATTGTGTTTTATTTATTAATATCATAATTATTACTCTCACCTTAGGGACGAAGGGAGGGGGGGGGCATATAAGAAATACATGTAATAAAGTCTTTGAAAAATTATACAATAACAACATATATGACAGCTAACCTAAAGCAAACAAACAAACAAGCAAGGAAGTTAACGCTCATACACACAATAGCTGGGTAACCATCAATTATTAGGGATGACTGTTATATTATGTATGTTACCTATTTCTGAATCGATGAAAGGACCATAGGGTTTTTTTCTTAGAAAAGTATTCCAATAAATATTGTTTGGAGGTAAAGAGATATCAGATTAGTCACTCATTGTAAACAGTATTATACTACATTGTTATTGATACCATACATGCAGTCTTATTACGTTATAAATATATTGAACTCTAATCCGTAGCCACATAGAGGAGGGGGTAGAACACCCTGCTACAACCATCCTGTATGTAACCTTGTTTTCAATTTTACTGAAGATAATTTTTGTATGTATTGTCGTTGTTACAATTATGAAGTTTAAAAATCATGGGCCTTTGCTGAGGGTGGGGTCTGGAGGGGCTGTAAAACCTCTCCAAATGAAGGCATTTTTGTCTTGATCTAGGAAAAATCATCTCTCTGAAATATTTTTTTTACAAAATTTCTTTTCCAACAAAAAAGTCTTTTGATGAAATTATGCTGTGGAACAATTTAAAAGAAAAATCAAAAATCCAAACCCACTTCCCAAAATATATTCCTGCGGACGCTCTGATAATCTATTGTATTCAAAATTTAGTAATTTGTCGATATAAGTCAAATAGTTATCGTCATACCTAAAAATTTGTAACCGTCAATATTTTCTAAAAATGTTAAATTCTGTTTAAACTCTGAAAATTTTATTTAAAAAATTAAACTTTGTCTTTATTCAATTTTATAAAATTTTATTTGCTAAACTTGTGAAACATTAGTAAAATAACACCCCTCTAAAGAAAGATTTTTTTAACTTGACCCTAAAAAGGAACTATGAAATTTTTTGGGATGTCCTCCTCTTCCCCTATCCAAGCTAAAAATTCTGCTTGCGCGTCTGTAATGCCATGTGAATTGCCCATCTTTGTTATACATTTTTTGTCAAAAAGAAGAGAATAGAAATACCCATACCATTTGGGGTACTGAAACGAAAATATTGGTGTCTTGACAACACTAATTCGGATGAACGTTCTAATAAACCAAAAAAAAACTAAATAAAACAAAAACCTTACCAGTCAACAAAAAGGCAACCTAAATTGATTTTTCTCAAAATCTGTGTGAATTACTTTTGTATTCTCCGACGAATTAGCTTTTATTTATATCAACGAATTATTCTCAATTAACCCATTTGCTGTGTTGCAAACAGCAATTAAAGTACCCAAAAATTGATCTTCTCAATAAACGAACAGTTTTGATTTATAGGGGCCGTATTGGGGCTAATGAAAGTCTCCTAAATCAAATACTAGATTAGACCAGTGGTCGGGGAACAGGGGTAAATTACCTCAAATGGGTTAATTTAGAAAATTTTAGGGATAATGGGAGTACTACTTCCAAGTGTTAAATGAAATAAACAACATGCCAGAACAGGAGCGTCCTCATGCATATGCTGGAGGGGCTGTATCCACCCTCCCAAAAAAAAAAAAAAAAAAGTTTTTTTACTTTTTACTGGATTTTTTTTTTTTGTTCGGGATGAAAAAAATATACACAAAATTAGAGGTGTAAATTTATTTTTTGAATAGCTATGGATTTTTGAATTTTTTTCCCAAAAAATTTAACTTTTTGTGAATAGCTGTAGATTTCTGGATTTTTTTTCTCAGAAAAATTCCAAACACCATGCCCTTCCTCAAAATATAATCCAACACAGACCCCTACGCTAGTTTGGGTTAAATTAGTTTTACTTCAAGTTCTTTTGGGGTAACGCTAAAATCAGTTACCCTACCTCTATTCTAAACTATAGCTTAAATTCTTTGATATCATATATCAATATGTCTATAAAATAATTGACTTTATATAGACTTTCTTTTTCATGAGTTTTGTTCAAGATTGTTTTTATGTTGACGTACTACATATGTACATGGGCCTCTTTTATTATTGTAAGTTCTACTCCTTCGTCGAACATTTTGGATGAGAAATGACTCTCATTGTATTGACGTGGAGGAGTAGGAGGGGACAAAGGCCATTAATTATTTAAAATAAAATACCGATAAAAAGGAGTTGTATGCCTATAAAAATAATAACAATGAGGGGGGGGGGGTTATACCTCAAATACAACTACAACCAAAAGAAAATAATACCGTAAATAAAGTCAACACAGTGGCCTTAGAGTAGGTGTTTATAGAATACGTTCGTATATACACACTTCCATATTGTGTGTTGTACTTTAGAATGGTTCTTAAATTGATCCTGTTGACTAACAAACAAACAGATACAAAAATGTAACCTCCGGTCAACTTTGTTGGCAGAGCTCTAAAAATGACAAATAAAATATCTCTTTTGACTTTAATTCAATATTTTTGGTTAGAAATGCTATTTTGAGAATAAAACTATGAAATATATCACTTCTGGGACCCTGTGCAAGCTCATCACATTGATCAATATGCTCAAGCATTGCAAGTCATCATTTATTAAATAAAGGAACAGGTTTAAATTATGCCCACATACATTTTGAAAAATACCATTTTATGAAGGAGTCACATACTTAGACAGAGAAGAACTTTCTCGGTGTGACGTCAGTCAAATTATGTTGAGTCTTCTTGACCTGAGGGTGAACCATATATTAAATTATGTATAAATTATAAGCTATAATACATAATAATCGAGCGACAACACAATATTACCCTCTTCTCCTCTTTACGAGAAGTCTTGTATGTATGGAACTATAGGGGAATGCATTCTTATTTTGCATGTTTTTTGATAATTAGATTAGTATTCATATATTAATAATTAGAATTATTTTTCTATGTTTGTTATGAGATTTTGTTCCATAAAAAGGAAGGAAGGAAGGACACGTTGTTACCTTCATTGTATCACGCAAATTTTCTTCTAAAAGAAACAGAAAAAAGGCCCGAAATTATCTGGTAGTTGGCCAAATATATCAATTATACCAGCTGCTATTTATTTTGTACGTACTCCCAGTCAATTATAGTTAATTATAATTATTTTTCTACAATTTTTCAAATGAATTAAATATATATATTTCATAATATTCAAATCCTAGAGAATTTTAGTCAAACTGTACTATAATATTGCTTTTTTAAATATTTTATTACAAACGTAGCTATAAATTTGTATTTCTATATAATAGCCAAGATTTCTCCATAGAAATAATAAAATGGCCACTTTATATAGGGTAGACAGCAAAATGTGGACTATTAATTAACGTTTATTTTCTCATTACTATGAAAAGGTGTAGTTATTATTTTTTGATATTCTGCTTCCAGCGGTTTCTTTTTACATAAACAAACAGCACTAATAATTTAGGCATTTCATCATCGTGAGCGAGCAACAAGCAAAAAGGCAGCGCATCTCAGATCTCCTAGATGCAGGAGTTGATGTGATGAAGACTACGGACATTTTTAAATGTTCTAGGAACCTGGTTTTTAAATTGGACAAATTGAAAAAAAATAGGAAAGACCTCTCCGGGAAGTGGAGGTCATAATTTAAAGAGGGATATGAAGTGCATTTTATGTTTGGAGAAGAATATAGAGGAGGATCCCACTAAGTCGACGACTTCTCTCTGGCTCCTAAGACCATCAGGAGGGGTATAAAGCACAATTTCGGATTTTTTTTTTGACAAGGACCCCGTGCCAGCTTCTAATAGAGAGCATGAAAACCATGAGGCTCGGGTGGTGCAAGGAAATCCTCACTAGGATCAATGTAAATGGATCAATTGTGAAAGCTTTCTCGTAATAGAAGATTTTCATAGTTGATCAATTTCACGACCGTTGCCTTATGGAAACAAAAGAAGAGGTCCAAGGGATTTACCACACCAAATATCTGACCCAAACAATATTCCCGGCGTTGTGACCTCTGATGAAAAGAAGATGCCTCCTTTCTTTTCAAGGCTGGACAGAAAATCGGCTAGGAGGCCTACTTTAAGTTGCTTACGTACACCATCTTGCCATGGCTGAAGAGCAAATACCCAAAGGTTAGCTGTGTGTGGACTGAGGACGGTGCCCCCTCTCATACGACCACCAAGTTCCGAAAGTTCTGCCCAGATAACCTGGTTCTATTCTGGTCCAAAGAGATATGGCCCCTTTGAACCCACACTGGACTTCTCTATATGGGGTACTTTGGAGAAGGAAACCAAGAGGACCTCACACCCAAATGATGCCCTTCATACGACGTGTAAGGGCTGTGATTGATAATGAAGGTGACCGTATTGAGGGGGGGGGGAAAGTTTTGCGAAAACTTTGTCTACATGTTTTGTTAACATTATTTTTTTACTATTATTGAAAATATAAAATTATTGAGATATTTCGAAATCCATTACTCTAGTTCACGTTTTACTTCCCCACCCTGTATAATTTATATATCAAGCTTAATATAAACCCTAGGTTATACCATAACGCGTGTATAACTGATGTTTGACTTCCACGACACTTTTAAAAATAGACGTCATCGTGTATGAGTGGTTGCGTGTTTTCTCAAAATCTGTTTTTCTTGCCCAGCAGTTGTTACAATACATCAAATTGAAAATTTTATCAAGCCCCATTACATGCTGGTCTAACCTTGTATATCTATTACCTTGGTATATATAATCGACGAGGGATCTACAAGAAATTGTATTCCTGCCCTTTTGGGAAATAAGCATAAGTATTCATAATTTATTGCTTAGTTTATTTATCAAAAAGAATGAATTAGGAAATAGCTTTGACGCATCACGTCAGAAACGGGGAATTGACAGCTGTCAACAAAATTCATAGGGTATTTTTGTGTTAGCGAGGTAAAACCGTGAGTAGTGAAGGAACGAGAGAGAGAGAGAGAAAAGGCATGGAGTTAATGGGATTGGAGAAGGAAGAATTGATGAAAGAAAGTCAGCCAATGAGTCATTACTCATTACAAGAATTTTAAGGCTCAGTTTTTATATACATAATTTTTTTTTGTCAGAAGCCCGTTGTCATGGAAGAGAAGAGAGACTTTCCAATACAAAGGAATCACACACAAACATACTTTCATAGTGAGTGACCATGTTTTATTTTGTGGAGAGCTCTCCTACTAAAGTGAGATCATTCCCTTCTTTTTTTTGGCCAACTCCATGGAAACATAATACAAAATAGAAAAAGTCAGGCGAATGAGTAGGTTGAAGTATGACATATGGTTTTAAAGCCTCGTTGTACATAGTACATACAAATATTGTTGAGACGCATTTCAAGACTGAATATTTTTCTGGTTTGGTCTTAAAAGATTTTTGATAATGCTATTTCGGTCTAGATAAATATCTCTAACCGTACATCGAAATAATTTTACTGATTTCCAATTGTGATCCCATTTTTCAGTCACACTATGTGGAAAAAGTTATTTTTTTTTGGAATAATTATCTCGATGTATGAAATGTACAAATATGATTAAGACAACACATTTAACTTCATAAGATAGGGGTGTCAGGAGGTGGGCTTGAAGGGCATTTAAGGAATTTTTGCTTTTTACTGAAAAATTTGATTTATGAATTTTTTTTTCCAAAAAACTTAATATTTGAGATTTAATTTTTGAAATTTTATTCAACAGTTTTATATTTGACATTTAATTTTGTACGAAAAATGTTATTTTTTGTGAGTAGCTATGGATTTTTGAAATTTTCTTTCAAAAATTGAAAATTTGAAAATTAATCTTCGAAATTTTTTCCCCAAAATATAATTTTTGGAATTTTTTTCTCAAAATTTATTTTAAGAAATTTGTTTAAGAAAATTTAATGTTAGAAATTCCTTTAAAAAAAATTAATTTTCTGTTGATAGCCGTGAATTTTGGAAAAAAAAAATTAATCTTGTGATTTTTTTTTTCAAAAAAATTACAAAAACCAAGCAGAACTCTTAAAATTGAAATGCAGGAAAAAATTTCAAAAGTGTGCATTCCCATCGTGCAATATTTCAAGGAATAAATGCATTCCCGCTGAAATAAAATGTGACAGAGATCAACGTAGAAAAAAATGAAAGAAAAGGTTTTGTTGGAAGAAATATTAAAATCAAGACTGTTTTGAGAGTATTTTCTCTCGAATTTGTGCCCTCAAAGGAAGTATTGAGCACCTGTCTCCAGTTGAGGTCCTTAGAAGATTAAAAGTGATCATGATTGCCAAAAATCATAACTTAGTCCTGAGTAATTCAGCAGTTGAGGATGAAGCTAATGAGAAAGGATGTCCCCAAATTGTAACAAAATATTTGACTCGACACTTCTCTGTGTGTACAATTAACAGGCCGAATGAATCATATAAAGAGATATTAGATGAAATTGAATGTTAGGAAGTTTCGGAAAATTTAGAGATTTTTGTCATTCACAAAAGAAATGCTCCAGCAAGAATGTTTCAAAACTATCAGAATTCAAAGTGATTGCTCAGACCAGGGTCTTGCCTACATTGCCGGATTTTTGCAAAAAAAAAAAAAATCTTTATATCTAAATCTTGGACAGAAAAAAAGTGAAACAAAACCTTACAGGCAAGCATCTAGTTCTTGAACTATGCTTGTGTCTCGGGGAGGCCTTACCATTCCTACGGAGGAATTATTGCAATTGTGCTAACAATTAGAGTATTAAATGAGGACGGCATTGAAAAAAAGAGCAAACGTATTTAAAAGGCTGTTGGATCCTCCTCTTGTTGAACGTTACCCTAGTTGGCATAAGGAACTAATTGTCTCTTTTGTAAAAACTAGGACAAGAATAAGAGTAAAGTACCTAAATCACAAAAATACTTAAACTCAAAAATGCAAGTGTTCATTTGAGAAGAAGTGAAGAGTGAAAGATTGTGTTGAAATATTATTGATTTAATATATTTATTTGAAAAATGATGTCCTGATCTATTTTTCATTATAAACAACTTTTTTTTCTTTTTTTTTTAAATAATTTTAGTACTGTAATCTTTCGCAGGGTAAACATTTACACATGGGGGAAATTCATTTTTTTGTCATTTGTATAGAATATAGAAAATTATAAATTTATTCAATAATGTAACCCATGGCCTTCACTACGGGCTTCAAAATTTTTCTGAAATCCTTTCTCGTTATCCAATTTTGCCGCCCTTGTAGCCATGATAGCGATCTTTAAAGATGCTGTTGATGAATTAAGTTAGTTGTAGTCTACTCTCTCAGCTTGTGCCTAGACGGAGAAGTCCAATAGGTTCCAGTCTGGAGAGCTAAGGGCGAATGCATGTTGTCTTTCAAGAACATTTTGAGTTTTTTTTTTAAATTCCATTGTCGCATCCTGTTGGAATATATACAGAATGCCTTGATACTTTTACTTAATACATGGAATGACTTTGTCCTTTAGGTATTTCATGTATACTGCATGTTGACTTTTTCACCTTCTTTGATCAATACGGGTGGATACGCCTTTCCATCAGATCCAAAAACACCCAAAACCATTACTGATGCCACATTTTTTAGCTTGAATGTAAATTTTACTTCATTTGGGACATCTCCAAGGTCTACCACAGGAATAAAGCGAACATGACGCCTATTGGGAATACGATCAATCTAGAAAACCTTACCATCAGACAAGATGATGGGTTGGAGATAGGTTTTTTGAGCTTCTTAGGAAGAAGCTTGACTTTCGGGAGTATTTTCTACTCATTATTGTTGTTAATGAGATGATTTTTGCATCTGGCTTTTGAGTTAGTCCCAAGTTCATCCTTTAGTGACATTCTGAGTTCAATCACTCATGGCCATATCTTAGGACATGCGGTCAGTTCTCCGAACTACATTCATCTTGAATCTGTTTTTGATGGATTTTACCTTGACCGGGGTCCTTGCCGTTCTATTGAGACCTTGTCAAGGGGCTCTTTCAAATATCCAACAAGATTTAAAACTTTTTCTGATTATGCCTAAGTCCCTGGTAATATCTTTCTGAGTTTCACCTGCGAGAGAACATTCTTTCGGTCTCCATGTTTACAATCTAAAAGTTTTTAAAGTATCTAAACTTTTCAAAACTTTTGTATCTGTTTTATTACTTGGAAGTGGAGGCAACGTAATTTAATTTGAAATTTGTCAAATTGATCAAAAATATAAAATAAACCTTCTGTGTGTATATTTAATTATGCCGCATGGGTAGATACCATGGAAAATTGTCTTTGAGAAGGATGTAGTTATTAAATAATAAGTCCTGTGAAATTTAAGAATTTCTTTGTTTTAATTTCTAAAAGAAAAAAAATTAAAGTAGTCTTAAATACCTGTACAATCTGAATAATCATTGTCTTCATTAACAGTGCCCATAGACGTCCCAGAAGGGACATCAGGGACCTCCCACAACATCCCCGGCTTTGGTCTTAAAAGGGTGCCGGTCTCATTTTCAAAAAGGGAAAAGGGGGGAGGAAGGGAAAAAAGAGGAAAAAAAGAGGGGAAAAATTCATATTTAACTCAGTTGTTCTTTTTGTAATTTGAAGTTTTGTATTGTCGACTTTAAATGGTCGTCAGGCTTAAAATAGGCGGTGATTTCCCTAATGCTAGAGCTCCAGTACGTCTATGGTAGTACACAGGGTGTTTTTGAGAGACCGCAGGTCCAGATTTTTTGATTTCCGTAACCGATTTGACCAACAACAACAACAAATAACTAGATAGGAAATGATGAACAAGCTAATTTTTGGTGAATTATAAAAAAAATTATATTATTAAATGTTGGCCCCTACCGGAAAATAAATATTTCCTGTATGTATAAATCTCCAGGAAATTCCGGGTAAACAACATACCATGATCCTTGGAGAGAAACCTTAATACACATGTCCTCATCATATAATATGTTGAATCAGAGGTCGACCGATATATTATACAAAACAAAAAGGTGTTAGGAGTATGTGACATCACTACTCTCATTTATTGTCAAAATAATAAAGTTACTCAATATCTATTACCTAACCAGGTATCAGTACATGGAATACAACTGAGTCCACAATCTAAAAATTATTAGTGATGTAATTTCTCAGAAACTTTGTTAAAGTAATTAACTAAATTATATCGGGAGTTTCCTTCCTTAATTTTACTGGGATATCAAATGTTAATTTAGAAGGGGAAATCCTCCTATTAATCAGTTATCAATTAATTAACTCTCAAATAATAGTTAATATCGGTTCTAAAAATCCATATTGGTCGAGGTAAAATAAATATTAACAGCCTAGAATTATCCATTTCTTTTTTTAAGTTATAAAAAGCTCTCATAAGCCTAATTATGCATCTTGGATTTCTTTCTTAAATTTATAATTTCCATTGAAAACGTAGTACGATGAAAATACATGTTGTTAGTAATAGGCTTAACGCTTTCCCTTTCCTTGATTATAAATGTGAAGCAAAAAGGTCTATACATTTTTTCGCTTTATTTTGACAATAAAATTAACATAGTTTGGGTTATCCGACTTAAATGGTTCCAAACGGTTTTCTGACTTATCTTCAGTTCCTGGGCAATAGAATAAGTGCTAACATGCCGGTCCAACTCGACAATTTCCACTATTGTATTAACATTTTCGATGATTGGGCTACCATAGCCTACCTCATATTCGACGTCCCTATCAACTGAACGGAATCGTTGGAACCACCACTTTGCTCTTGCAAAGTCTCTCTCTTTCCACCCTGATCGTAGTGATACTGAAAAATGTATCAAATTTTCTCTTTTTTTACTTCCATTTTTGAGAACATTTTTAAAATTACGCTTATCCTTTTAACATACTGATATTTTTTTTTTATTGCAATGTATAAATCGTCATATATAGCTCACTAAAGAAATCTAGTGAATAACGCTCAGAACCCTTTACTAACCCAATAATATATGACAATAAGGCATCTTCAAATCTGGACACCAACTGAGCTAGATTTAAATGGGTTTACTCACCACACTGTTAAAGTTTTATTCTTATAAAGATCTACAGCTAAAAAGCATAACATACAGTAAAATACTGTATTTTATTGGATCCATTAAATAAATAAAGGAATTTTGTAACTGTGCATAAAAAAATGTGTGTCAAAACAAAGTCGAAGCAAGACTGGAGATATTGGTTATCCATGTCGATTCTTGTGCTTTTGCTCCTATATAGAGTATATAAAGAAATTTAAAATAAATATATTATAAATAAATTAGCTTGTATCAGCGTTTTCAAATGATTTTTTTTTTTTACATTGCTAGGATGATACAGTTGTATCTGAGTTCCAAACAGCTCTGGGCTTCTTATGGATCTGGAAAAGTGGTCTTAGGCACCAAACGTCTTAAATAAAAGAGAGAAGGGGTGGGTTAGATTATGGATCCAGGTCCGTTACTAAGCTTGTTGGTGTCCTATAATATGATAACTATAATATTTCTTGAGCCAGTGTTTCCCAAACTTTACTATGCCGAGACTCCCCCATACTAATACATTTTTAGCTGAGCCCCCATTTAAACAAACATGTATTCTATGGATGTGATGACTGAAAGCAATCCTCAATTCTCCACCTTCCTGAGCCACCTGCCCCTAGCCTCCATTCATGGTCCCCACTTTGAAAACACTTGTCTCAAGGAACCTTAGTTTTCGGGACCCCAATTTGAATTTGGGGCGCAATGCAATCGCGTATAAGGTAGCTACATCCCTGTTTGTATCTAATATTATTTCCTGGGTCCAAATTTTCTAGCAACACCTCTTGTTTTAAGTGCTTGTTACCAAAATGAGCCTGAATAAAAAAAGAACTGAGACCGATAAAGCTGAACCGAAACCGGGACCGATATAAACGTTGAACCTGAATCGGGCACAAGCTTGCATATATATTATATTCAAATACATATTAAATACTACTCTGGCATTATAAAGGGAGTCAGCCTATTTATGCTTTTCAGATATAACATAAGTACTTTATATATACACGACACATCTCCAATTATGATAAGAATAATAAGATGAGACGAAGGGGGGAAGAAGAAAGGAAAGATAAAATAGTTTAAAGTAATTGCAAGTGCATGTGCTCAGGAAAGACGGAGAGTCAGAATGAGGTTTTGTTCGGAAGTTATAATCTAAGTCCTTGATTTAGTAGAATTCAGGATCCACATCAGAGTAATTCTACCCTATATTCTCTTGCAACAAATGAATGAGATGTTGTATATATTTCATTCCTCTCATGGCTGCTTCCAGTTGATCTAATAAAAGGTAAAGAGCTGAGCTGCTCTCCTATCTAGCCTTGCTTGAATTTTTCAGGATTAACACATTCATTTTCGGTTTATTTTATTTTTATAAACTGACAGTAGATATTCTTCTATCCACAACTGATTATTAATCATCATTTTATAATTCCCTCCTTGGACTATAATGTTCTGTAATTTGGTTCAAGATCTAGGGGTCACATTACATCATGGTGACGTCAAAATCATGCAGTCATTTCATTTCATTATATAACTGTAAAATTATACATTCCAACGACATGCTATGGTATTGTGTTTATATAATAATCATTATTTGATTACATTTCATAATAAATATTATTCAGCAAAGAAACGCTCATTAATTTACCTACGTGTATGACATGAAATATACTAATTGTTCTGTAGTACATTAGTTAAGCTAAGAGAAAAAGAACAAGGCCTAATTATTATAATATTATATTAAATTAAGCAATTGCATATATCAATATATTAAATGTCCTATCAGCAATTTGTCTTTCGACGAAATATCCTATGGCATATAGGTCAGAGAGTCACTTTAGTTAGACAATAAATTAATTATAACAATTGAAAGAATCAGATATTTTTATCATGTTATCCTACTTTTGTCGTTCCTATTCGATCCAAAACAATGTTAATTGTAAAAGTCTAACCTTTTCAAAGGGATTTTTAGTACTTATGTACTACTCAAATATCACTGCTTTTTTTTAACATATAATTGTATTTTGTAAAGGTATATATAATTTTTCCCATTCTAAGTCCATAACATGAAGTTTCTTCTTAGTCTGGGAGCCTGCCATGGAAGATTTCACGCCATAAAGTATAGAAGGTTTAACCCCCTGAAATTACTTATGTCCCCTAGAACATTGATTTTTTTGTCAGACTCACCCCCCCCTGCAGGGTCTGGCCTCCAAATAACCCTGAAAATAGCCTCTGAACGGGGTTTTTGAACCATAAGGTGCAAGGACAAAACTTGCCCCAATGTAGGTATTTCTAAATCCATATCCTGAGGCTACGTATTGCTGCCTTACTCTGTTTTGGATAAAAAGGGGGAATTCAATTTAGAAACTGACAATGCTCATGCCTCAATTTTGTCTACATAAAAATTACATCGTAACTCAACTTTTTTTTCACTCTTAGTTTTTTATGATGTCCTGACATAGTACATACATTGGTGCAAGTTTTGTCCATGTATCTCATGGTTAAAAAACCCGTCCAGTATCTTATAAAAATTATATATTTTATTGAATAAATATTATATGAACTCCTCCCTCAAACATGACATTGCATTCTGCTCATGAATTATGCAATCTGCAACGTTAATAAATATGCTCTATCCGTACAAGGTGCAACCTTTAATTGACAACCAACACGATTTTTTTAATGGATATTTTCTTAAACTAATCCTCCGATTTTAATAAAAACATTGCCTATGAAAAATAATCATTTTTTTAATAATTGGTGAAGTAAAAAGTTATGCACGTTTTTTCGCTTTATTTTGTCAATAAAAGTTAGGATTATCCTATTTAGACGGTTCCAAACGAATTTCTGCCTCATCTTTAGTTCCTGGGGAATGAATATGTACTCGACTATTTCCAGTTTTATTGACATTTTCGACTTCCATATTATCAGAACAGAATCGTTGGAACCACCGCTTTGCTCTTGCATTCGATACTGTATTGGGTCTATAAACTGAACAAAAACAATTCCCGCTAGCTCCGCCTTTTCACCTTGGTCGTAGAGATACTGAAGAATGTACCGATTTTTTTTTTTTTTTTTTTACTTCCATTTTGGAACGCTGTAACACAAAACTGGCTTCACACAACACAAAACTGTAAATGAACCATTTTAAGTGCACGCTTAACCTTAAAGCATACTTTTAGCGTTTTTTGATGCAATGAATTAATCATGAGACTAAAGACATCTAGCAAAAAATGCTCAGAACTTTTTACTTAAGCTAATATTTTGGCGTCAATCACGGCGTCGTTTTCTCGACCTTGGAAAGAGTCTCATTTTACAGATTCTGGAATTCCACTTAGATAATGGACATCAGCTCGGATTATGTGTTGCAGTGAGGATGTGTTGCTCAACTGCGTCCTACAAACTTGCATGAGGTACAGTACAAGTTGAGTTTGGAGGGCAAACACTACTTCGAACATCGAAATCTGACGGCCAAGTCAACGTTTTCTTGCTGGTTGAAGAAGTTTGCAAACTCAACATTGTCTCGTCCGGCACGATTCGCAACAAGGACAATCTACCTTCTCCACGATTGTGGAATAAATACTTCGTCAATCGATGCCCTTTTTTAAACTGGCGCATAACACTACTGGGTAGCCCCCGAAACAACAAATTTGCACATGAGCATCTATAGCAGGCGTTCAAAACAAGACTGTTCCCTACTAATTCAATAATTCAGGACTCCCCATCACGCACTTATTCCTACAATTAGTTAATTAATTACCTTCGATTCTTTTAACAGGGAGGTCGGAATGTAACGAGACACTCTTGTTGACAGGTCATTTGAAGGGTAGAGTAAAGTTATGCACGTTCGTAGATACATCATTCATTTGTCTTGTGTCAAAGATATCCAATTACGAATAATCTATATCTTATGAATTAATATCTATATTATATTCTCGACAGTATATATATGTGGCCAGTCAACAAGAAAACAACCTAGAATGAGTGTGAGTGTGAATTATATTTGTATTCTTCAACAAATTGGAGTCCATTTCTATGAACAAATTAATCCCAGAAATTTGAATAATAAACCTATAATTGATTTGATTCAAATATGTCAATGACATATAGGTACAGGGTATAACAAAAAAATCCGGTGCTTTTGATTCATCTAATTTAAATTAACATTCAATGCTCATTTTTTAAGATTTATTCAAAAAAAAAAAAAAAAAAAATTAAGCACCAGATACAATTCTAACTAAATATTGCCTCGGTTGCCACAATAATGGCCTTAATTCGTACTTGAACCGCCCACAAACCCTGGAAACTAGAGCCTGATCTAAATTATTGCATTCCAGGACAATGGTGTAAGGACCTCTGTTGACTTTTGATTAAAAATAGCTTCATACAAAATAATCAATGAGATTCAGATCGGGGTCCTAGGAGGATACATATCCTTAGACACCCAGTCACAACAGTGAGCCGCCAGGACCTTGTTCAACCCCAAATATCCTGTAGATCCCTGTCATCTTTGAGACCTCAGTATTGCTAATATACAGATCATTTTCACCAAAAGTCATCACTCAGCTCATCTCCACTCTGCTTCTGAACATATAATAGGCTTGAAATCTCCTGCTGTTGACTCCATGGTAGTGTCTTGGCTACTGTGCCAAACGTGCATACTGTATATAGGGCGTCTGTAGAAATATATTTTTGGGGTGGGGTATAGTTTTTGGATTTTTTTACGAAAAAAAAATTCAAAAACTAAATTTTTTTGAAAAAAATTTCAAAAATCCATAGCTATCCACAAGAAATTAAACCTTTTGGAAATCATTTCAAAAGGCCACAGCTGCTCACAAAAATTATATTATATATATAAAATTTTTTGAAAAAAACTTCAAAAGTCCAATTGTACGTATTAAAAAAAAAATTCATTGCTATTTTACAAAGAAAGAACAATAGAAAAATGATACTTTATCGAAAAAAAATAGCAAAAATAAATTTAAACTTTGAACTGTTTGGTCATCATATGTGCCAGAAAAATGGTGGAAAGTTGAAGCCCTGGATTTTGCTGTTACACCCTGTTTTATGAAGTAAAAATAAATGTGGATTTTCTCCCTTTCTTTATTTTTGTTCAAGATTGTTTGTATGTTGACACACCACATATTATGCATAAGCATAGTTCAGACACACTTGAAACTTGAATGAAGATGGACACGAAGGAGAGTGAATTATGTATAACGAATAATACATGTATAGAATCCTTAACTATGTCAGGAATGTTCGTTCGAATCGATGAAAGAGCTCAAGTCGTTGTATGTAGAATGTAAATATCAGAATCTTAAAATGTATTTCTTTTTTTCTTTTTCCTTTTTTTATATTCTCCTATGAGTTACAAAAATATATATCAGGCCTGTTTTTATTCTTCTTTTTATAGATCAACACAAAAGCAATTTTTACTTCTATCAATAAATTATTCTGATGAATCCTTCTTAGAACCCGTAAATTATACATAAATATAATTCGTCACAGTTAAATAAATTAATTTATTTGATTTGAAAGAGACTATCGGTGCCATATTAAGTCGCATAAATAAAATAAAGGAGCTAAACTATAGCTAATAGTCATGGGTATCTCAATTCATCCCAGAAATTTAAATACAAAGTCCATAATTGACTAAAATATGTCCACAACATGTTGAGCTGTATTTATATAATATAGCATATGTCTACACAAAAGCAAAATAATCTTTCTCAAATTTATATTTTTGTAGAAATTATCGTTCATTTATATCAACAAATTATTGTTTTTAATCCCTTAATGTAATGGATCGTCACAATAAAAATATAGATTGATATATTGATTTTAGAAGTGGTCATATCAGGCCAATTATAAGTCTCTTAAATCTATTAACAGTTTTAAACTATAGTTAGAATTCTTGGGTATCTCAACTCGTACCAGAAATTTGAATAATAAGAATATGATTGACTCAAATATCTCTATGAAATATTGGTATGTATGTATATATGAAGTAAAAAAAATTAAGATCTTCTCCTTTATTTGATTTTGGTAAAATATTATTTTTTGGTTACTCATTACTAGTGCTGTTTTTACAAGAGAATATATGGGGTACACCCCCCCCTTTAAAGTGTAAAAATATGAAATAATCTACTTTAAAAAACAGGATTTGAAATTAAATTCAAATTTTGAAAATATAATGAAACGGCGTAGCTCAATGGACAACGCACTTGCAAAAAGTATTTTCTTGAACTCAATGTGCGTATGTGCATAGGTTCGCACCCCGGGCGTTCATAGAGATGTCCATATACATTATGTATATGGACTTCAAAGAAGATTCCTAGTTCAGATGGAGTAAATTTAATACTATAGTGTTTACTTATCCTTAATCAGTGCAACTCCATCTAACCAATTAAAGGAACATTTAAAAAAAATGAAGGAAAAGGGTTCGGACCTACATCTTTGCCACTGGCCCGTCTTACAATAATATCGACATTGTGCACCACATATGATTCGTTATATACTACATATTATTTAAAGACACTGCTGTTCACAAATTCCAACGTTAATTAATTTCTATTTTTCGTTAATTAAATACTGATTAAAATGTGTTATTGGATGAAAAAATATTATATATCTAGTATGGATAAATAAATGTTTCTTTGATGGTCTCTTCACAAGCGAAGTCTCTGAGCGTTTTGACTTTCCATTTTCTTTTTCTGCTCCATAGCTAAGCGTTTAATTTGTGCATCCTTAATTAATTGTCTCTCTTTCTCCTGTAAAAATAAATAATGAAATAAATTAAATAATAATTCAAATTCACTATATAAATATAAATGTCAAGTTAATGACTGCATTTAGCTTGAATGACCCGTACGAAATTCTATCTCATAAAAGAAAAGGAAATTCACTTACTACTGAAGGAATATCTGCAATATATAAATTCTTCAAATTGTTGTCGTAGATGTGTTTTGGCAAAATGATGTGTGCTAATACACAAACTAGATATATGTACACACTTAGTCATATCCCCATGATTCATAAGTATACAGGAACATACCATTATATTAATATAAATTATGTATGGACATAGTTCGGTAGGGAGTGTGGTACATTGATTTGAAGGCTTCTTTAAAGGAACATAATTAATTTGCTATTTATTTATTCAAAAATAAATATGAAATTTTCAACCCCCCCCCCCCTGTTTCTTCAAGACTTTTGTATATGTTATTTAATTTACTTTTGTTAGTATAAAAATACGATAAAAATCGACCTTCTTCTAAATAATGTATATGGCGCAGTATAGAGCAAAATAAAACAAAGCAAAATCATATTCAATCTGTGCAATTTCATATTATTAATAATACTAAGAGCAATAAAAATCTATTAATATATTATATATTTGCATTTCGTATAATAATATAAACATACCTTTTTCTCCCTAATCATGTTTAAAATGGACATGGTAGTATCAAATATCGGGATTTCAGGTTTTTCAGGCGTAGAGTGAGGAACAATGACTTGGATTGAGGACATGTGGAAGGCCTCATCCTTTGAGTTAGGCTCATCTTCTTGACTTGACATCTTGAGGAACGTATGATATAATGAGAGTCTGTCTGGGTTCTCTTAATTCGAAGAATCAATTGAAAATTTCAAACTGTTTCTTGTTGTTCAATCTTCGTTCCTTCGTGCTTTTTTTTGTATGTTTTGTACGCAATTTGAAAAACTTGAGGGCTAGGAGCAGAAGGTGTTTGTATGTTTTACATACTTCCCAGGACTTGGGTAAGGGGGGGGGGAGTCAAGATTAGAAAGCATTGATAATGGCTATTTAATTTTATCATTATTTACGAGACACGAGACACAACACGTACACTCACAACTAATAATAAATAATTATCATAATCATAAAAAAATAGTAGATCTTGTGAGTACAAGTTCTGGGTGAGCTCATTTGATTAGTTTAGCTTAGTAATTTATTTACTCAAGCACAAAAGGGCATAGTATTTCCTATGTAGTACACGAATGCACTTTGAACCCAAGGTCTACGTACTTTATAATAGTTATTATCTCCTTGATGATGAATTTCTGCTAGTCCATCAAAATGTGCAGGTTGAAACTCGTATTGCATTAGCATTCAAGTAACAAAACATTGAATTTATATTTAGTTGTAACAACTATGCACCTACTGCTTGCATTATATATAAGTATGTAGTTATTTATTTTTATGTAATTTGAATTAAATGCATAGGTCCTTATACTAACATAAAAGAAATAAAGGAAAATGACCTTGAAGATATTTAGTTATTATTGAACAATTATCCATATGTTTGATATATATACACGGATAATTATGAGGGACCATTCACAATTACATATTCGGTTAGAGTGACGACCATATTTTGATTTCCATAAAAATCCGTAATCAGATCATTTTTATCTATTATGCGTGTACACGCAATTTATTTCAAAAAACTTTGCATATTAATTTCTTCAAACTTTAATAAATAGGTTCTGGTATTTAGAATATTTCTTGTTTAGAGGAGGTGGAGAAACTGCCAAGTTAGTAATTTTTGTGTTTTCCCAAAGTTTGATTTACCATGATATTGCAACTCCAACGAACAAGACACTTTTAATTACTACACCTCTTCATTTTGATAGGGAGATTTGTTGAAGTTTGAAGACTATAATATTCAAAGATTTATAGAAATAAATTGTCTATACATGTATACGGGTATACCCATGAATCATGATAGATGTAATAGACCCCCATAAATTTTGTCAGTTATGATTAGACGAAATGACGATTATGAAACAAAACAAATTATTTTAGTGTTTCATTTGACACAAAACAAATCAAAATGTAATACAACAAAATGTGACGGAATCAGACAAAATTAGCAATGCAACAGATCAGTGTTGGTTAAACTGTCCTTTTTTCAGATTCAAATTCTTCCTTTGCACAACAATTTTGTCTGAGGTTGCGATAAAAAATCTGACTTTAGCAAAGTTTTAAGCCTGACAGTCCATTTCAATTCGAAAAAATTTTGTTTCTATAAAAATTGTTTTTTTAAACGGTCATCACACCAACAACTCTTAACCGAGATCAAATTGATGAATCCGTACTTTATAACTCAAATATATTTTATTGATTTCAGGGATATGGCTACATTTAATCAAATGTAAAATATCGGATCATAAAATATTATGATATCAGCAGACGTCTAATATGTGTACTAATATTTGGAATAGCAAATACCCACCGCAACAAAGATCTCACTTCTGCTTTATGTACATAGATAGACAAAGGAATATACAATACATATTATGAATAGCATATCCTCGTAATGACTTAAAACTATTTTAAGAGCGATGTGTAAGTAATTCCATACATAGTTTGAAACATCTAAATGAAGAACTCCAAAATCGTCAATTCCTTGAAATACATCCTTGCTATCAAATAATTACATTTAAATATGTTTCTACTCCTTTCTTTTTGATTCAAAAAGAAGCAAACGATTTGAGATTGATATCAAGCCTACTTTCCTTTATCAAACAATTTAGACATTGACCCCTTCTTAACCCCTCATTTCTATACGAAATTTTTTAATAGATCAGATAACTTTCCATGACGTTATTTTTTATTAATAATGATAATTGATAGTGTTAGTCAAGGTTAATAAAAATACAAGGTTAGACCATCATGTAATAGGGTTTGGTAGAATTTTTAATTTGATGTATTGTGCCGACTGCTAGGCAAGACACACAGGTTTTGACGTCTTAGAGAATAACAGCGGTACTCTAACAGTAACAGTGAAGGAGGGCGATATATAACTTAGTAACATTTATTCTCTATGGATTAGGATGGATGGATTATAACCATACACTATTTATTGGTTGAAAGCTACATTTAATTACATTTATAAAGAGATCCGTTTCTCTTGATAACCTAGGCCACACAGCGCCAGATACTTTGGGAGGCCGGGGGAACTCGTGCAGATCCTGCTTTGCCATTGTACTGGTTCTGATTTTTTACTTTTGATTTACATTCCCAGAATGGATTAAGTAACCCAAGGAAGAAATTACACCTTCTAACAAGAGAGTTCACCGGCCCATACGGCCAAAACAGTGCAGAATGTCTTATCCAAAAGATGCCTTCACTTTTGGAGGCCGGAGGTTTGGGCTGCAAATGGCCTGGACCTGAACCCCTGGGAATTATATCTCTGGAGGAGGGTCGAGCATGTATTGTGCCAAGTATATTCCGTCTGCAGAGGCCCTGAAGAAGTTCATTACCCGTACAATGACAAAACTGAATCCGCACGAGGCCCCTGTGGACTACCAAAGCTTCTGTTGCCGTGTGGTTGAAGTTATCAAGAGAGGTAGATACATATCATGAATGCCCCAAAAAAAAATACGCTCGCTGAAAGATAAGCTTATAATCCTCGACAATCTGTCAAAAGCAGGATCTAATCAAACACTGGTTGCCTCGAAATAGGGAGTTTCAAAATTACTTATTTAAATAAGTATCCAAAAGTTGTGGTTTTTATATACTTCCTATGTAATAAAAATCCAGATATAGTCAACTTTTCATGTGAAAACAACAGTTTTTCTCATCTGGATTTGACTGTATATTGGCCACGTAATCAAGGATAGGATTTTTTTTTGAGGAAAAGGCCGCTGTGTAGCTATGATTTTTCCTTAGGCAGCTTTTTGACAGAATCTTTTTTTCTTTTTGATTTTAACATTTCCAATTTTTAAGGTTAGACGATAGTATGTACATGTGATTCCAGAATAACTGTCCCCTCCTCACTGGAAGATAAATGTAGCAATTTATCGTCTACACTATAGCAAAACTTCCCAGATATTTGAGTCTCAGTTAAATTTGAATTTTTTTTACTAAATATTTTCTATTTCTGTTAATAAAGTATTCTGATTAATCCTTATTGGATTGCTCTTATTTGTTATACTGGGAGTCCCATAAATCAAATAAATGTTTCAAACTATAGCAAACATTTTTGAGTATTTCAACTCATGCCCTACATTCGAATACAATGCGCATAATTTACTGAATGATGTTCATAAAACATTAGGTTGTAAAAATAAATTGGGAATATATTTTTATTTCTTGATGCTAATTCAAGAGTGTTTTTGTATTGACCCATCACAAATAGTTACGTAGGACAAAATATGACTAAACACTCATAACTCATTTGAATTATGATTATGCTCACAAAAAATGTCAAAAATCATAAAACTTTGGCCCAGAATATGTAGGTACATGAGCAATATAAATACTTTTGTACAAACTATGTAGTATACATTGTATGTAATATCGACAAGTGATTGATTTGTGTTATGCTTCAATTGCACTCTGTTAAGTGTAACACTGTGAACAATAACGGATTTAGCTTGGTAATTCCTATTAAAATACATTTAGTATTGAGGTACTAAGTCTCAATAATACCTACTTATACATTTAACTGTATGTAGATAAAGAAATCTGTTAAATTCAAAACGTAACTTTTATCATTATCATTTTCATCACAACCTCATCAATACCATATATTTATTTTCTTTAAATCAATAATGCCCTCATTATAGAGCGTACGCAGGGTTATATATATTTTTTCAAAAAAGAAAAAAAAAAAAAATTCCTATATTAAATTTTGTGAAAAAAAATTTCAAAAACCCACAGCTATTCACAAAAATATATTACAAATATTAAATTTGCTGTTCACAAAAAAATTCAAAACTCATTCATAGACAATTAAATTTTTTGGAGAAATAAATTGAAAAATGAAATTTAATCATTCAAATATTAAATTTTCTAGTAAAACGCAAAAGTTCCTTAAAAGTTGCAGCCACCCCCTTTGGACACCCCTGTATTAGTGTTCTCACGATATTAATATATGTTTGTTCCAGCACCAATATTATTATCGATATTGGAATATTTTTTAGACAAAAAAATATCGTTAAGGGGGGGAATAGGACATGAAGAAACTAAAAAAAAAAAAATCAAATTCTACAATATGACGCTACCATACTCAAGGAATGTAAACAAATTACTAATAAATAAACAACACTCATTCCCGGTGCTGGGTACTTTTGACTTAAATTACTTTGCCTCATGATATTTTACCTTAAAGCCATTTTACCTCAAATATATTTAACGTTAATATATGAATAAGTGAATGTTATATGTCGCTTATTTTTGGGTTGAAATTGTTGTTCCCTTTGAATTTTTTAATCAAAATATGTATTCTATAAAACACAATAAATGATTGTTTTCTATTGGAAAGTAATTGAATTATGCCCTATTATTTCAATGTAATGTAATATAATATGTTATGAATTCGAACAAAGAAGATAAACCAAAACGACAGCGATACCAATAGAAGAAGGCCTAGTTCCTTTTCACAACACTCATTCCCCCAGCTCAGGTGCATGGAGAGTGCACTTCTTTTCAGAAAATACATTGGTTGACATAAACAAGGAAAACGGTTTATTTGATAAAAGATTATAGGTAATAATCTAATTATTTATTGGACTTAACGACTTTTTATTTGTGAATCTATCTCATGGATTCATGATCAAGTTCGTTTGCCAAGAGGAATCACTCTCTTCATCTCCTTACCTCTGTTGTTTGCTTCTTTATTCGTTAATGACTCCAAAATAACGTTCGACTGGCTCTCATCCTCATTTAATGTTTTAGATGATGATCATGAAATTGTTGTTCTTCCATGGACTTTTTTAAATCAAAATATGTTTTGCTTGTGATTTGTCAAAAGTGAATGAATATAATATAGATTGAGTTAATTCTTGATCTTAGTGTGATACTGATGGATGATGAACTAAAGGAATTTGGATAAAGTTCCAACTGCATACTATATTTGTTTCCTCCATTTAAGGATTTGTATGAAGATTATGTGCTTAATATTATTCAACAAAAAAATTACATTTATAAATTTACAGACATATTCAATTATAGAATAATAATCTTGTTACATACAAAAAATTGTAGTCATTATGTGTATTTCTAAATACTAGCCCATTTTAAAACATACTTAAATAATTAGTCTGGTTTTTTAATCAATGATTTTAATATTTTTATTTCATTTATAAGTTATAACTATAAGTATTAGGAACTCAATAAATATTCACTTTTAATTTGATTGTAGCTTTTTTTATTTTTTGTCAGTATTTTATTTTTTTTAAAGATTATTTTCTTTGAAGAATGCACTTTGCTGTTAATTTCTGATGTATGATTTTTCGCGTACAACTTAAAAATTATGTAGGATATCATATCCAAGAAATTGTTGAAATAGTGACCGTTTTCACATTTTGATTCTACTATCCAAGTTAAGTTATCTTGTTCTTTGATAATTTTATCAATTGTAGTAGAAAACCCTATAATTTTTCCATGATTACTCTTGATTGGAAAATTAATATGCATTACCTTCCACATTGTCCAGTGTCATATCTTTGGGAAACACATCTATCTTTTTGTATCATGATATTTCATTTTTCAATTGAAACTTAAGTCAATTCATGAACAAGTTTTTAAACGTAGTGATGGATGATGAAATAAATGGATGTTCGATAAAGTCTTAACTGCATAATAAATGTTTCTCTTATTTTATAGATTTTTGTGAGGGTAATGTGTTTGCTCGTGATAGTTCCAAGAATATATTCCACTTTTTTTTTAACTAATATATTATTATTATATTTTTTTTATTTACCTTTTTTAACTATATTTATAATTAAATAAATAAACGACAAATTTTTATTTCAGAAAAAATTAAAATGATTTTTTCCTGTCCAGGATGCAAATCTACTTCTGAGCGTCAAAGAAATCAAACAGCGAAAGATTGTAAATCCGATAAGATTTATTTTCATAAGATACCTTCAGACCCAGAAGTTAGATCAAAATGGCTGAGAAAATTACCTAGGAAAAATTAGGAACCCAATGAACATTCACGAATTTGTAGTAAGTATTTTGATCCTAGTTGATTTCTTTGACAAAACAACGATTCAAATACATCATGACAAAAGAATGCTCAATCACTTAAAATAAAAGAATTGAAATCAGATGCAGTTCCAACTAAATTTCCAAAATCTACCAGTTTATTTATCCTCCCAATCTCAAGTTAAGAGATCAACATCGTTTACATCAACTGATAGGTTAGTTTTTCAAATTAAGATAATCTCTTATGTACAGTTTCCTCTTAAGATAAGGATAATTTAGTACACAAATCTATTTAATACATACATATTAGTACCATATGGATACTAATATTTTTAAATTCCGAAAGTATCTCTAATATGAAATAATAATTTTCTTAAGTTTAAATATTTTTTTCTAGGTATATAAATGAAGAAACACTTTTAAACAAAAAAGTTTCTATTTTTTTTAAATGACAAAGTTAACTCCTGGAATGAACTTCTTACAAAAATAGATAACAAAATAATCCCCACTAATGTTTTGTTCCATAAAGAAAAAAGTTGTATAATATATTATGCAATTAAAGAGGAAAATGACTTTCCTTTTATAGAATTCAGTCTATCTATAAAAAAAGATATGACTTTTGCAATGAAGTATGGGCAATTAAAAAATCTACACAAAAAAATATTCTTATTTTCTCTGATGGTAAAATTAGAAATTCTTACCAAGTTGTTAATATTTTGGCTTTTTTGAAACACAAACTTAGACCAGCAAAACTCTGTCAATATTCAAGAATCTCTTTTAGATATATTAGATGAATATGTAAATAAATATATCCCGAATATTCATTTAGAATTTATAAGAGAGCAAATAGAGCTTAGTTCGAAGCAAAAAAAATGTAAGGCAATACTCTACTCAAGTGTTGGGCACTGCTGCGCTATGGCAAACAACCAGTCCAATTTTATATGAAGAAATTGTTTCTTCTGGATTAATGATTTTGCCCACTACTAAACATTTGAAAATAATAAAATTGTCGGAATGGTTTGTCAAAATAAACATTCAAAACAGCAATTCACATGTCTAAAACTACGGTGCGGCTGGCTCTTAGATGTAAAAAAATGCAAAATTCATTTTAATGAGAAAGAACGAACTTGATTATTAGATCATTGACTATAATCTTTTATCAAATCAAACAGTTTTCCTTGCCACGTAGATATACTAAAGATGACTGTTTATGTCAATCTATGTATTTTCTGAAAAGATAAAACATTTATAGCGTGCTCCCTGCCCAGCTTAAGGTGGAACTCATTTACACTTACTGGGATATCTGCATGGTTTTTATTTGGGGTGTGGTGTGGGAGAAAGGTTTATCGAAGATTTTTTATCTTTAGTCTTGCTTTAAAAAACAAAAACAATTTGTTAGGGTTGGAGCTAACTCAGAAATTTGGGGAGATACTTATGTCATTGCATTAACGATTATAATATCAATTTAGTATAGCACCATTTTAAATGCTTAAGTTAGCCTTTGGACGCCCCTGAGGTTATGTAGTACTGAGTTACTCAACAACTCTACTACAAGCACAAAAGTTATAATTTTAAACTTGGATATTATTATTGTATCATACTCTTAAAAATTTGATTTGGACAGTGTATAATATTTGTTGTTGGGAATTAGGTTGAATTCAATTAGAGCTTGTTATTTCAGTTCCTTAGTTTTGAAAAGTTGTGTATGTCTAAGAATTCAAATAATGCTTTAAGAATGTTGATAAATACTTTAATTGGCGTCATCAAATAAGGTGTTGCCATGTAGAAACTTATACAATAAGTAATCAATTGAGACTATATTATTATTGAATAACCTAAGACAATTGTTTAATTTCGTCCGCTGATTGCATATAGTGAGAATGGTTACGGCAAATGTTATGGGCTGATAAATAAACTTGCGAAAGTCTTTTAATTAATAACAAGTAATGGTTTTGATGCATTATAATTTTACATAGCTTTTACAATTCTTCATATTCCATAAGTAGGCCTATGCATATCAAAATACAAGTATAGCATCAGAAGCATCCACAAATTAAGGATTTTTGCTTTTTCCTAGAAAATGTAATATTTGAAAAAAAAATTCAAAAAATTTAATATTTGAAATATAATTAAATTTTACAAAAAAAATTATTTTTTATGAATAGCTATGAATTTTGAGTTTGTTTTTCCGGAAAAAATTAATTTATTGTGAAAAGCTGTGAATTTTTTAAAATTTCTTTGAAAAGCTGTAGATTTTTGGAATTTTTTGAGATTAACTATGGATTTTTAATTTATTTGTAAACAGCAGTGGATTTTTGAATTTTCTTTTGAAAAAAATAATTGATTGTGAGCAGTTGTGGATTTTTGAAACTTTTTGAGAATAGCTATGGATTTTTGAATTTTTTTTTTTTTTGAACAGCTGTGTATTTTTGGAATTTTTGAGATTAGCTATGGATTTTTTTTTTCAATTTTGTCAATTTTTACATTTAATTTTTAAACTTTTTTTAAAATTCATATTATTTAAAATAATGGATGCCAGACAAGATTATTATAAAATTAATCTTAATCGAGTATTTACTTGATTTTTAATACGGTCACGTCAATGCTGTTAAACTTAACCAATATTTATTCAACAATATTAATATTAATTGGAAGTTTGTATTATAACTATATAGTAATACCAAAAGTTTTAAATATAGATATCAAATCAAATACCTACAGTCCACTCCTCTCTATGCAAAATTATACAATTCTATAATATGAATATATAGGGAAAGTATGAAGAAACTCATCAAAACCTACAAAACTTATTGTTTACCTCAATATGCAATTTAAAAAAAACGAGATATGAGGGAGATATATATATATACTGGGAGTCAGAATAATTTGAAACACCGCGGTATACGAAATCCACCACGTTATGCAAGGGTATCTCCTGCACTAATTTTTAAAGCAAGTATGAGTACTCATGTTTTATGATTACTTAAGTATAAGTATAATTACTGAATTATAGTACATAGGGCCACTTGAGTAAAAGTAACAATATCATCATAAAAAATTTATTATTTTTTCCGGCAATGTGTCCATACTCGATGTGCCTAATTAAAAAGTACCTATATGTATGTCGTGAACATTTTTAACTCCTTTGTAAATTAAACTGTGCACCATATAATACATATTGTGTGTTGCTATAGTTTATGACTTTATGAGTCAGGTAGAGAGGTTAAATGAAATAATAATATATATTTCATACATTCTTATTGCTTTGGTTTATTTTCTTCTCCTCTTACAAACAACTTATAAATAGTAAATACACACTCACACGTATTCATGCTTATAAACTATTTGAATGCCCAATTACATTACGAAGGTTAATATACGATTGTAATAAATAATAAAATAGTCACACACCTCACTGAATGCGTTATTTTTGTATTTGAAACGACCTGGAACAATAATGTTTATGCTCATATATATTGAATATTTATAGTTTTTACTTATTTCATAGTCTTCACCAAATAAGTTTAGTGGGTAAATTCACAATCATATCCCATCCCAGTCCTGATTTCAGATGAATCAGGGCGTCGGCAAGAGTAAGCTGTCTGTACCCCCCTAAATTATGGAAATTTTGCTTTTTACTAGATAATTTAATATTTGAAATTTTTTCAAAAAATTAAGATTTAATTTAATTTTTCAAATTTTTTTCTCAAAATTTAATTTTCTGTGAATAGCAATAATGGATTTTAGACATTATCCTCAAAAAAAAAAAACTATCTTAATTATTTTTTTTCAAAAAATTTAATTTTTGAGATTTTCTTCCAAAAAATTTAATTTTTTCACAGCAGCAGTGTATTTTTAAAATTTTATTTTAATGGCTGTAGATTTTTGGTATTTTTTTTTTTAATACTACTAACCAAGCCCCCGGAAAAAAAGACTCTGGGAATAGTTTTGTTCTGTATACGGGTACTTAATAGTGATATTGGTGCAAATAGAATGGTGCTATACACAAAAAATTAAAACAGGTAATTTCAACGGCATTACGTCATACAAAAATTGCGCCACCGATAACGTTACCTCAAAATTTTGATCCTCTCCTTAACAAAATTGTCAATTTCAAAAGCAAAAAATAAATATGACTAATGTATGAGCTTGCTAACCCACCTCCCATGCCAAAAAAAAACCCTAGGGCCAGTTCTATGATTTTGAATATTTTTCTCAAATTGTGTGCCTTTTCAAGTTAAATTTTTATGACCTTTTTTTTTAAAAAGGTCATATTTTTTGGGAGTCCCTCTTCCTAGACAGTGTTGATATTTAGTTTAATGACTTTTTTTCTATTGACAAAATGTTCTTTTATAGATGCAGGTATATGTATATAATTATTTTAAAAGCATTATCTCACACTCCCGTCGTGCCGGCTCTGGATGTGAATTGCCCTTTTTGTTTTAAAGTTTTTGTCAAAAAAAATAAGTATGGAAATACTGGTACCAAAATATTGGTATTTTGACAGCACTAGGTGGGAGTATTATTGCCCGCTTAAGAGGCTAAAGCTCTTATAAAATAAAAACTTAAAAAAGTAGAAATCTAGTTCAAAAAAGTTTTATTTTTTGTTCTGGATAGATTTTAAGTAAATTTTGATCAAATGAATTAAAATCCGAATTAATTTCACTGTGTTATTCCACTAACATAAAAATTGAACAATTATTTTCTTGTCAGCTGTCCTATTTTTTGTTTCTTTTCCTCTTAACAATATAATGTAGGATAATTGGTTAAATTTGTATTAGCCCTTGTTATGTTGTAAACAATATTATAGGTACTATCAGGCTCAACGCACCGTTTTAGAAAGTAACCAATAACGTACAAAATTTAAATGTTATTGTTGTTTTTTTTTTGCTGCTATATGTTGGGTGACCAAATGTACTCATTTGTCAGTACATCTCGTCCAGAACGTCCGACAGACTTTCTTATAAATTCATTTTTTATGTTGTTGTTTTTTTGTCGAATTCAGAATATAATACGGGTGTTATCCCTAACTTTGCTATACAATAGGTGGGAAAGGAAAAATTCAAATCAATTTATTTTTATGTTAAAAAATATAAGAGAATAAACAAGAATCAGAATTTAACCTAAAATCTGACTAATTTCAAAATATTTTCCCTTTTCCCTCTAAACCCGACACTAATTGGATAACATCTCTTTCTTTTAGAAATCAAAATATGCTCACCTTATCTATGCATATCAAATTGTAAATGCTTAAAAAGTTGGGTGAGCATGGCCCCCTTGTTGCAGAATCCCTAACTATTAAAGGAGGACTATTAAACTATCCTTAGTTTGTACTGAGGTTTTATCTGTTTTCTTTTTAAGGAAGGTTGCTTGAAAAAGTAAAGGGAAGATTTATTGAAACGTTTCTTGGGCTTTATTTTAGACATATACTCACTACTCAGGTATTCTTATTTATATATATATAAATCTGAAGGAGCGTCAAAAAGTATTTATTTAATAAATTGTATGTTATTTAATAAATATTTTTGTACATTTTTGAGGCCCTTCTAAGTCATCAAAGCTCCTCTTAAAATACCCCCCCCCCTTGATTATACTTATATTTTTCCAAAAATAATAGTTATGTAATAGTACTTGACCGATTAATTGACTGAAATAAGGATTTATAATAATCACTATCCTGCCTTTAGTTGTTTTTGATACCAATGGTAAGATTAGTAATGATTTCCTTCCCCTTGATCATTGCATGCCCTGGTAACGGAGCTCATAAAATATTAATCAAAAAATAATAGATTATCATCAGAAACAAGAATTCAAAAATTATTTATGTATATTGTACAAAGGTACAAGTTCATATGTATGTAGCTAATATAAATATATTTGGACAAAAGATCCCATCTGATATTTCTTTCAGCAATCTCAGATTGTAGTATGACGTTCGTATGTAGGTACATTTTTGTTCTTGGATTGGGGACAATTGACCCCCACTTTTGAGGATTTTTTACAGTTATAGCCAATGGTGTTACCTCACATTGTACTAGTTGCAATTTCTTCCTCTTAAGATGTATAATTTAATTACAATATTCATCGTTCTTATTACGGACTATGAATGGATACTATCATTTCATTTTGATCTATTAAAATTACGTATTTATGAGTAATATGACATTGGACATTTGATCTTATACATATATGGGCTACAGAATACATATATTTTAGTAATCGATATTAAAATAGTCAAAAGTGATAGCATTGCATGGTCCTCATCCCAAGTACTCTAATTCTTTTATTTAAAATTATCCATCTCATTTTGGTCACAACTTGTACTGCTTCTGCTTATACAAGTTAGAACTTGTACAAAACATATATAAAAAATAAACCTCTATATAAAAATAATTATACTATTATTGGGGCTAAGCCCAAAAAGATTAAAGCTAGCAACGCCCATCGTTGCTCCATCGAGAAGCCAATCATATTATTTGTACTCCTAGTTGACATAGAAGATCTTCTCCATGATATATATTACGTTCATCTTGTAACTATAATGTAATGGTTCGTAGTAGATACAAGAAAAAGTTGTATTGATTTACTTAATATACTGTGATCTCCTCTGGCCTCATCCCTCGGACCACGGATTGACTCCAAGTCACCACCCTCCCAGAATACTCCTTAAGACACAAACTCACAACCTACTTCACATAATGAGACCTCACATTTACTTTCAGGATTCTACAAAGTGTCCGAAAATCTCGAAAAAGTATAAATTATATTCCATATAATATAATTTCCTTATTATTAAAAGGTTGGGATAATTGAATTTCAACTATCTGCTCTCACTGTATCCAATTTTGAGATAGAAAGAGAAAATATCACGTGCGGACAAACTTAAACAATCCACCCCAATAAACTCCCTAACCCCTTTCCTTCTTTGTACTATACCTCCCTATGAAAACCGGAATTGCAATAGCAAGCAATTAATTAATTATTAAGGTCAAAAAAAAAAAGTAAAACCATTTTGCAGGCATTGCAAACATTGCGAATTTGAAGTAATAAAAATGTAAAGAAATTGTATGAGTACTCATATGACGATAGGCGATAGTATCTTGCTACATACCACAACATAATATATTGTAGTATGTATTTTGTATGTTGGTTGTTCTGTCCATTTTATATCAAAGCACCACTTTATTGGTTAGAATGGTTGCATCTATATAATATGAATGGTACATTACCAACAATTAGCTACGTATTACGGTATACCGTTTCAACATCTTCTATTGATATTAACCAACACATGGGATTTCTTAGCCAATTATATCCTATGAATACCTCTACAAATAAATAATAATAAGTGCCATGTTTTCATATATATGTGTGTTTCCATATACATATATATGGTTTTGTTGTTTTGTATTCAAATTTATTATTATTTTGCAAAAAAGTAAAATAATATTACTTTTTTTCTTTCTTCTCATTTAATTCAACAATAATTATAATTCTACACACTGTACATTAGACTGTTCCCTTTTCCGCTTAATATTTATTCCCCTAGGAAATCAATATTTTCTGCTGAGGACAATAATAAAACTACCTTTGGCAATCTTAAAGGCCTCTAAAGTAATTTTTTGGTGTGATAAACTTTTATTTTCATTAAGAAAAGTGAGGATTTTGAGGTCAAAATTACCTATTTTTATGCCACCTTTTGGCATATTTCAAATATGAGGATCCTAATAGTTAAACATTGTATTTCAATATGTTTGGTAATATTCAATTTATCTGTTAAAGACGCTGTATACCTTGTTTTTACTCATTTAAGGCATATAAGATGTGCTCAATCATTTACAATTACACATATCATATAGCAAAATTTAACATAAAATTTAACATATTAGAGCCCCCAAATTATTAAGATTAATGTACAAAATATCGTTTTACTCATAAACCAAATGCTAAAAAATATAAAAATACAATTTTTGACTCATACATCATATTTAGGACGGTGCAAGACAGCAGCACTGTTATGTGATATTATTTGTAAGGGGCCAAATAATATAATAGTCATGTTATAACCACAAAAATCTTACCATTTTATTATAGAAGTATTATTAGGTCTGCAAATCCTAAGCATTTTCGGTAAGTAAAAAAAAGAAACCGAAAATTAACGTAGTCACCCTGATAATTTGAAGAATGTTTGAGAGGACAATAGCTAAGCTGTCATAACATTTCATTAAATTAGCTGCAAGCAGCGTTTAAATGAACGGAATAAACAAAAATCCCACTCCGTATCAAGTAATGACATAGGCAGGAATTACTCCGATGGCGATTCTCAACTCTACTCCGAGTCCAACAAAGACTAACACTTATAACTCTTCAGGGTTACTCTCTGTCCTTCATGAGCACATGCACTCGTGGTACCACTTTATACTTAGAGATTTTCTCCTCAAAAAGGAAAGAACAATGATAACAGCTTTAGAATATAAAGAAATAACAATGTTTAGCATTCCAACAACCACAAAACTGGCTCGCTAAAAATGCTAAGGATTTACAACACCTAACTTCTTTAAGAGTTCTGATAGCCCCAAAATAAGTCTTTTTTTTTGTGTTGTCACATAGAGAATCCAAATTGGTCGAATAGATCAGTCTGAAATTTAGCAAGTAGACGTATTAAATAACCAAGAAAGTTCCTATGATATTTTTTTGGGCCTCTGAGGTAAGTAAGAACCTCTTTTTCACCGAAATAAAACACAATTTCCCTTCTCTCTTTCTATACCTATATCTCTCGTTCTCTTCTTCCTCTGTCTCTTTCTAAATCCCTCTCTCTGTCTCTTTTCTTCTACATTTATTCTTTGTTTCTATTCTCCTCTATTCAGCACTGCAAGACGGCCACCCTCCGTTAGTATATACAAATAAACTTATTTATATGAGTAAAATAAATGTAGATAACTTTTGGGGCTAAGTGAGCCCCTCCAAATGATGAAAGCTAGCAACGCTACTGCTAATTATTACTATTTTAGCCAAAAACCAATAGCCCCTATGGTTTCGCTGATGCTGGTACAATATACACTTAAATAATTAAATTTGACCCATAAATCTTTCTATTTTTATATATTAAAATGGTTTTACCTCGTCAAGAGGGACTGAGAAGGTTCAAACTTGCCAAAGTTAATTTTTTGAAGTTTCCCAGTGAAAAAGGTAATTGTGTATGGAAAAATAAAATTAAGCATAAAACGGGACAGTCTAATAGTCTGTAAATATAACAAGAAGACAGTCTACTGGTATTCTTTGCTATTTGTTATTTCAACGACCTAATATTAGTTCTCATTATGCATGGAAATGATTTCATGACTTCTTACTCATTCAGTCACTCAATGATTTGCAAGTTACACATAAATGGCTCTTTTTATTTGTCATTTTGTTATTTTTCATTCGTCTTTTGTGGTAATTATTGTCACTTTTGTTATTATTATTTTTGTTGTTATCGTCACTAATTTTGTCATCATCTGTTATTCAGTCACAATCATACATCACTTTTCTAAAATGCTAGAAAGGCCAATTTATATTATAAAATATTAAGGATCCTAACAAAGGATGCTTGCAATTTTACAAAAGTTTTGCATATTTCAATACAGGCTATCAATTTAATTGGGAAAATATTTTAAATAATCCAAACATTTTTGCAATTAAAACTAAAGAATTTATTGATAGAGGCTTGATATTTTAAAGTAAAACTCATATTCTATTCAATATGAAACCCTTTGACCTCAATAACGTCATCCAGCCGGAATCAAAGTGCTAAGAAGACCTTAATGATATAGCCTGGCTCAAGTTTTGTCCATTCCTTAGTTATTCGCTCCTTGATGACACTCGAATTTGCTATACTGGGATCAATACAACACGCTTCCTGTAATCGAAAGGGTTGAGGTGAGGACGTCGGATAATAGGAATCATTTCCCCTCAAAATGACTGATTGATTTTTCTAGCATGAACGGAGGCATAATTAGGGTTGTAAATCTTGGAAATAGGCCATATTTCTTGTAAAAAATCAAAATTCCGTGTTTTTAATTGGAAATTCTTCTTTTAATCATGTTTTTTTGTCGTGCGTTAGACAGCTAAAACCCAGTTCAAGACCCCCTGCATTTAACCACCGACCAACTACCCCTTAGACCCATTACCCCCCATCCTTTCTATGATTATTATTGAAAAATACAGTTAGTAAATGATAGAGGGCCAAAGTAATAAATGAATGTTATGGTTCTTTGGAGTAGTTGTTGAGCAATGAAACTTTCAAGTTCGAATCGGAAAGTAATAATGAGTTTTATAAATCATCCAAATTTTAATAACTAAAAAAAAACATTTTCAATTAAAATAGATACTTAGCTTGATTGTTCCGCCATAGACATGACATATAAGATACAATAAATATTCCAAACAATTCTGAATCTAATTTCCTTACCCCCATGACAAAAAAAAATAGAGAAAACATTGAGTTTTGGTAGGTTATTTATACGATGAATTTAGGGATCAATTATATTAAACGAGCAGTTACATGATAATATAATAAATGTCTGTGAAGAGATTTTCTGATAACTCCTTAAATACGGTGAAATAGAGTCATGCATATCCAAAATAAATATATTTAATTATATGTAATTTTTAAAATATGTCTTTCAACATAACAAAAGACAAATCATCCCAAATCTTATCAAGTAATATCAACGGTATATTTGTAATGAAAAGTTTCAAAATACTGACTTAGATGCATATCATTTTTTATGGTAAATTCTAATTGATAAACTCATGTGAATTTTGTATAATTATAAGATTGGTCGTAGTTGTAATTTTTTTCTCAACATACGTAGTAATTTAAGCAACTATTCAATTTGGGATAATATGTGGAATCCTAAATAAATTGTTTTTCAGCAAAAAATAATGGATTGACGTAATGTATAGGGTAGGGAAGCAAAACGTAGACTCGAGAGATTGATTTAGAAGTACATCAATAATTTTATATTTTCAATTATAGGCAAAAAAAATAATACTAACAAAACATGTAGACAAAGTTTTTGCAAAACTTTTTTACTCAATATGGCGACCTTAATTATAAATCACAGCCTTTACACGTCGGATGAAGGCTATGCAACTGGGTTGAGGAAAAACTTCTCTAACAAGTTGTAGGATGCAACCACTATGGAGGACTTCAGTGAGTCCATATTAGGGTACGAGGTCATGTTGGTTTGCTTCTCCAAAGTGCTCCATATGGAGAAGTCTAGTGGGCTCAAACATGGTGAAGAAGGGGCCATATCTATTTGGTTTTTCTTGCACCTCTCGACCCTCTTGACGTCCATTCCCTCTGTCAGAAGATGTCGTGGGGTCTTTGTGAAACTCATCCCAAGTTGTGCTTTATAGCCCTCCTGGTGTTCCTAGGAGACATAGAGAAGTCGCTGTCCATTGCATATATTAGTTTCCTCTTTCAATGGTCAAGAGCAAAATTTGCAAATTTTATCTTATTGGTATATAAGAAATTAGGATTCCTCAATTTTCGTAATCATCCCTTTTTTGGTTCCATATTATATAGTATTTCTACCTTTCAAATATGCTATGAATTGCATCAACAATCTTAATTTTATTTTACCTCACAATATACGCAATCTTTGACACTGGAAGCTTCTTACAATTTAGATAAGGATAAAAAGTAAGCACATAAGTTGTATATCGGACAAATTATTGAGTAGATTTGAGGAGTGAAACGCGTCTATTTTACTATTTAATCATTCCAATGATTTACTTCGTCTTGCTTCAAAAGATGCCCAATTCATATTTCACAATTATCAAGATTAGGGAATGTGTTTTGGGTACAAATATTGATGGAACTATATCATTTTTAGTTGTACAGTAGGATTTGTTATCAATATGTTGCCTATAAAGTCCTTTTTCAAAAATATTATAACCCCACACTTGTCTTGACACAGGTATCTTAAACATTTAGCTACCAAAGATTTCGGATAGTCGCTTCCATTCCTGCAGCTTACAAAATAGCATTAATTAGAGTAGGGAAAATTCCTTATACTCCAAGTCCACGTCTAATGTCAAATCATGTCCAAGTCCTTGAATATTTTCATCGAATTCTCAGATTTCATTCAAGTCCATAACTATAATATGGGGCCTCCATAGTGTTAAGGCTATTCTTGAGTATACAATATACTATCTTTGTATAAGTAGAATTACAAAACTTATCTATGGAGTCCAAGTCAAGTCTCAAGTCTTTGACTGTGAGATTGTCTTCAAAATATAGACACAACTTCAAGTCGAGTTGCAGCTCTTGATTCCAAGTTCCCACCTCTGGCAATAGTTGACCATTGTATCTTAAATTATATCTTTATTATTATAATATTAATTATTCAAATAACCATTAATAAATCATAAATTATTTGATATTCAAAAGGTGCCAAGTAATGACGTCAAGAGAAGTCCGATACATCACTAGTACCTACGTTATCAAGTTGAATTAATAATTACGGTTGTATGGTTGTTAAATGATTGAATATTTGGTCGTATGGTTGCTATTTATTTTAATATGGGGTAAAATGTGAAAGGTTCAGATGGTTCAGGGGGTGAAATGCTAAGGGATAAAAAAAAGTAATTGGTCGGTGGTTAAAGGACGGGGGATAGTTGGACAGAAGGTAAGAGCCCTAGAACCCTAAGCATATGTAGTTTTTGTTTGTTAAAAAAAAACACCAAAAATGAACTTGGTAGTCTTGACAGTTAAGCTGCTCTCTGAAACATTCTTCAAATTGTCACTCCGATGTCAATCTTCAATTTTACTCCGAGTCCAACAATGACTAACACTTATAACTCCTCAGACTTACTCTCTGTCATTCATGAGTACATACACTCGTGGTACCACTTTATACTTAGAGATTTTCTCCTCAAAAAGGAAAGAACATTGATAACGGCTTTAGAAAATAAAATAAAAACTCTGTTCAGGTTGCCAACTAAAACAAAAATGACACATTGCAAAAAACATAGGATTTACAACTCTAGACATGGCTGCCTCCTCCCATTAGACGTCGGTTTTTTATATAGAGTTAACTAGGATATGATTAAATCCTTAACCGTTTTGAACACTTTGGCATTGGACGAAGCATGCATTAAATTTGATTGCAGATTTCGATTGGTATCTCAAAAATTAGTTTTTTTAGAAGATCTACTGGATTTTTTTTTGAAAAACACAGAACAATAACAGAGTAATACTAAAAATATTTACGAAGATTTGAGATTTTGACACATAATTCCTTTAAAAAATGTCATTTAAGAAAGTGTGTCATAGTTAAATTTACACCTGGTAACTATGAAGCATTTGTTGTTTGTTCAAGAGTCGTTTGTTACAAATCTGAGTCAAGGATAAAGTCTCAATTTTTTAATTTTAAATTTCAAATGGGGTCTGAATTTGCAGTTTACTCAGCCTTAAGTATAATTCGAGTACCGGACCTCAGTGGATCCAGATTTATTTTGCCTATCTGTGAATGAATTTTGAACGATAATTTAGGAAGGATGTCCACCCAAACAAATTCTTCATAATGTGGGATGTGTCAATTTTGTTCATTATTTAATAGGCCGTTGTGGTGTTAACTTCTCCCTCTTAGTTAAGCATTATTGTCTATCTTTGTTATAAATTGTTTTATTAATGTATAATAAAATAAAGATCCATGAATTTAAATGTAATTACAATACTTTTCGTGCACAAATACCATTTAAAATGTAGAAGGTTCTCCTCTTTATAGTAGTAATTCATTTTCTCCCTTTTAAAGTCATATAACAGTCATATTAACAAGGGTATTCATTTAGTTTTACCATTTGTCTTGCTCCTGTCCTATCCTAGCACCCTACAAAAATAACAGTAATCTAGATTCTTCTTTTTTTTAAGTGAAAAAAAAAATCAAGAATAAATAAATAATGCTAGTCAACCCCTAAAGGAAAATTCTTGTCACATTCCTCTCCCCCTCCCATAAATTTAGAATTCAGACCCTTTGATATAGCTAGGTATGCTTACAACACTACCTCTGATCAGTAAAACTGTCTAAACCTCTGCTAAAGACGTATTAAAAGCATAATATGATTATACATTATATCTAAAACTGTTTATTTATTAATAAAAAAAATACTTAATATTTTCATGCATATTTATGATACTCCAAAATAGACTTCATAGAAGTTGGATAATAATAATAATTATCAGATTATACTTCTTGCATTTTTTAGGATAATCTACTTAGAGGATCTTCACTATGAGGGGTGCAAAACATAATTTATTTATTATTATTATTGGTATTAACCGTCATTGTCTGGAGTTATAAGGCGTTGACAAATGGTCAAACGTTGATTTATTCATACAGAAGACAGTGTTACTCCACATTTTTCATGAACATACTCACACGTAGCTACTCAATACTTGGATGTTGTCTCCTCAAGAATGAAATAATAATGATAACAGCGATAAGGGAGAAATGAGTCATCAACTCACATTTTATACGCTATAGAGTTGTATGAAATATGAGTTGACCTAAACACCTTCAAGATTTGATTCATTTTTATAACTCTTAACATACACTGTATATGTATATAATATACATAGAGTGCTCCCTGTATCAGGGGCGTCTGCAGGTGGTGGTTTGGAGGGATTGTAACCTCCCACCTCCTAATTAAGGAATTTTTGTTTTTTACAGGAAAATTTAATATTTTAAATTTAATTTAATTTTTCAAATTTTTTTTCCAAATAATTTAATTTTCTATGAAATTTAAAAAAATTTTTGGATTTGTTTGATAAAAAAATCCAACAATAATTCATATATAAAATCAGTCTAGACCGAGTTATAAATGAGACCGATCTACATCGACTTTTTCTTTGAGACCGGTATAGATTAAACTTTTTTAAAGGACTGAATTAGTTTGGTCCACTAAAAAAAATCATAAGAGTCTTATACCAGCCTCGGATTTTCAAACCGAACTCCAAACCCCCCCCACTAAAATAAATTTGTAAATCTGTCGGGAAGGGAGACATTTCGGGATTACATAAGCTAGGGGTGAGGGGAGGTAACATGTATCCCCCTCCTACCAAAGAAAAATACCGTATTATTTGAGACAGAAAATGTGTATTAGAGTGAGAAAACTAGTTGATTAAACTAAGCCTTTGCTGACAAGTCCGAGTCTTGGAATATTTTCGTGGAGTCCAGTTCAATCCCTCAGAAATATAAAGATATATTTTACATTCAATGAAAAAGTTGAAATGAATTTCGAGGCAAAATTTAGTCGAGAGTCTTTGACTCTATGATCAAGTTGAATTGCAAGTCTTCAAGATCTGAACTCTTGTCCAAGTTTCCACCTCTGGGATGAGTACATATGTTTAAATTGTGGAATTTAAAAAATGATTTTGAAATGCAAAACCGTACAAGAGCAAAATTCAGACAAAACGAAGTAATGCTGTTTCCCATTCTATAATAGGATTAAATCAAGTGTCATCAAATTTTTGGACGGTATTTCATATATACATATCTTTATATATCTCCACTCTATTCCAAAGCTAGGTTTGAGGTGAGGTGTTTTGAGTTGAATATGTTAACTACAGTATTATAATATGTAACTATCGGGATGAGGAAACGGCGTACTCGTACGCAAAACATTTATTATAAATAATACGAAGAAATGTGAAAAAAGTGATGAGATTTCTCAATGCAGAACAGAGACGCACAACAACAAAAGTATGTTTATTTATACTGACATACTTCACTCCGTACTTCATTTACTATCATTCTCTCCTTGTGAAGGGAATTAAGTAAGAAATTAATTACAAGAGATAGAGACATGTTATGGTGGGTTGATCAACTTCGTGCCACTAAGAGGAAAAAAACAGAGAGCCCTTTCCTCTTCTTCTCCATAGCCTTGTTCCTAGATGTCCTTATATTCGTCAGAGGAGGAGAGATCCTTGATGATCTCGAGTCAGACTGTTTTGGAAGAGCAAATCAAGACTCTACCTTTGAGATTCATACGGGAGTCCTCCTTACAGCTCCCTCTTCTCTACTCGAGACTCTTCCTGGAATCGCCTCTCTAAGTCAGTGTATCTCAGCCTGTGAGTCAACGAGGTCCTGCCGAGCTCTCAACTATGAGACGGAGCTCTGTGTTCTGTTTTCTACTTCTGCTACGTATGAACCTGGTAAGAGAAGGATTTTAGCCACCATCAAAATACTTTACATTTGCATATATTATAATTTGTGTACATCTCTCGTGTTGATCATGATGAGTGCCATATGGTTGGGATGAAGTAGTGTACATTTGGTGGTAAAAAGGATAGAAATTAACACACAATATGCAGATTTCTGAGAGAAATCTTTGTTTTTTTTTTATGATAAGTAATTCTTTTATCAGGAAATAACACACAATACATTAACATAATATAATATGTATTTGTTAAGAAAAGAAATTGAATTGACATAGCTGAGCAAAGCAGAGAGGAAATCATCCTCCATAAATAGAACTTTATTTATCTTAAGCTTCAAGTTCTTATAAATGATTGTTTTTTTGTCTTTTGAGTATATATTTTAAGCTTGAAATATTATTTAACGGATCAGACAAATTTTTCAATGAATATGCCCCCTCATGACTTCTTGCCCAAGAACTATTTTTATTATCCGTCTCTGCAGACTGTTTTCGAAAGTGGAGGATCTAAATTCTCAAAAAGTGAGGCAGTCATACTCCCTCTTCTGTTACACACCCCTCTATAAATTCATGATTAGTCAGTTTATTTGGGGATTAATTCGTTTTTCATCTGACTTATGGTAAAAGTCAAATTAAAGATAAGGAAAGACCAAAGTCCCTTTGAAAGATTTCTAAGTAAACGAGAATCCAAATTTATTCAATATTTTAGATAATTTTATTAATGAAAAATATTTACACCAATTTTCTTCCCTTGACACCAAAAATCATTGGGGCGGCTTCACATAGTGGATTGGGGGCTGTAGTTCCCTCCCCCAAATTAAGGAATTTTGTTAATTTTTTTTAAAGGATTTATTTTCGTTAAAAAAAAAAGGTCTTTTGATCAAAATTTGTAGTGGAGGTAAAAAAAATTTTAAAAATCATAGAGACCCACCTGAATTATAACTGATATTATCTTATTTGGAGATCAAAACTTGGAAATTGGCCACCCTTGAAATTTGTTATTTCCAATGATTTTTATATAAAGGGATGCTCTGGAGACCAACAATCAGGGGAGTGACTAGAGGGTGGGAGTTAAGCACCCCTACTAAAATTTATTGTTAAATTTGTAGAAAAGAATTATACTACTTATTGTAGTTGTCTCAATTATTAAATTAACAATTTTGTGTATTCAAATGTATATTTTGAAGCAGCCTTAACTCTCACAATTTAAAAATAAGGAATTTTTCGTTTAAAATTTCCCTCTTCCAAAAATTGTCTATTTTCTAAAATTTTATTTGTCCAATTTTGTCCAATAATAAATACAGTCTATTAAAATTGTCAAGGATTTGTCACCCCCCAAGAAAATCTTAGTCACAATCCTGCCAATAACACGTGATGATGAAGATTTCTATCATTATTGGTTATCCCTTGGGAGGGGGCACCAGAGTCCGTCGCAAGGATAAAAAAAAGGATTATCAAAAATTTTCTTTTCCACAAAAAGGTAATTATCGTTAAATAATTTTAAAATAAATAGGAGGCAAATGCATACTCCCATTCACATTGCTAGAAGAATCCTTGTTTATTTGAAAGACTCTTAATTAAAGACCGACTGAATTTTAAAGCTCTGATCCCTTCTGAAATAGAAATTGATCCAATTAAATAAAGAGTTGACTTTATTGTCCATAATTGTATTAAGTTTTTCCTTCTTTAATTCATTGTTCTTTGAATGATTCTAATATTTTTTTCTCTTACATTTTTCGATATTATTCGGATGGTTTACTGAGTCATTATCGTTGTATTGAAAGTGTAAATAGTGACTACTACACTCTTAATGAATCTCTTTATTTTTTTTATAATTCCTGGTCAACAACACGAGAGTAAAAGGATTAGTATTAAGTATCAATCGTATGATGTGTACAATAACTGTGTTTTTATCACGTAGCCCTTTTTTAAAGGAGACATTCTATATTTGATGTGTCTACATAAAAACAATCTTGTACAAAAATCATGAAAAAGTGAAAATCCCAATTTATTTTTTACTTCATATTATCTCATACAGCCCAATATTTAATAGACATATTTTATCAATTATAGGCTTATTATTCAAATTTGTAGGCTACATTAAGATAACAAACTATTTCAGCAATAGTTTAGGACCTTTATTTGATTTAAAATACTTGTATTAGCTCCGATATGGCCCCTTTCAAATGGAATATGTAAATTACTCCTTATTTTATAGCAAGAATCAATTTTGGCTACTTTGAGTGCAATGTGCGTGCCCTGCCAATGGTTAATAAGAATAATTTGTTAATAGAAATTCCGAATAATTCATCAAAGAATACAAATGTAATCCAGACTTAATTTTGAGGTATATCATTCTAGCTTGATTTTGTATTGATGGGCCACATATATTATAATATATAAATACATCCCAGTGGACATATTTTGGTTAATTATAGACTTTGTATTCAAATTTCTGGGATGAGCTGGAATACACAAGAGGTTTAGCTATAGTTGAGATCCTTTATTTGATTTTAGGAGAGTTACATTGGCCCAGATATTTTTTTTTTAATATATCCCTTTCTCCGTTTATTTTTGCGACGATCAATGTTGGCTAATTTAAGTGCAATTCCAATTTCAAAAAGGAATAATGAATAATTTGCTCATATAAATTAAGGGTAATTTGTTGAAGAATACAAATGTAATCCAGTCTCAATTTTAAGAAAAATCATTCTTGCTTGCTTTTGTATTGACAGGCCACATATTTACCTACTTATTCATAAAGGAATGGGAAAACAAATTAACACAAGTTATACACTACATATGTATGCCTCACGATTTCTTCTCACTAATTTTTATTCTTCCTTAAAAGTACTCTTGATGGCAATAACAATAACTACAACAACACAGGAAATTAGGTCGGCAAAAGTTCACACAGAGTGCCTTATTAAGAGTAATCATGCAATGACGAATCCACGATGAGTAGTGACTCAAGTCACATTCTTCCCATCCTTTACATACATACATAATTTCTTATCTGTGACTCTATATCATAAAAAATATGTTATAATATATGCCTAGCTACCACATATACATTGCACGGGCAGTACATTATGTGCTTCTTGCTTTCAGATGCCCTATCACAAAGTCAATTCCCGGTCTTCACCATCTATGCCCAAAAAATATGCGTCAGATCCTCTAGGAGCTTTTGCGCCTCATCCCCCACACCTTGGGTCTTTGACATTGTTATGAATCATAAATTAATGGGTCCGGAGAAGTTACATAGGATAACACTTACGCGAGAAGAGTGCATGGGGCTCTGTATATCCTCTTCAAAATTCATATGTCGATCTGTCAACTTTGATGTATCATCTGGGAGTTGCAGTTTATTGGATGTGGATAGACGGTCTGGGGTTTTGAAGGTAAGGATTCGATATAAAGGGCGTAAATTATTTTATAGCCAATGTAATTATGTGTTTTTAGATTAAGTTTAGTAATTAGATTTATATGCTATTACCCACATCGTTATCTTTATTGTATCACTTTTACTTGATAAAATAATTCAGTTGGTAGGAGAAGTAAGGTCTTGTACACAAGACTTGCAACTCGATTTGGGCATTTTTGAAGACTTGCGACTCCATTTGGACTCTAAAACTATTTTATACGGAACTCATGGAAAGCTTCAACATTAAATGGACACCATATTGTAGTTATTGACTTGAAACGGGTTTAAAATAAATCTAAGAACTTGACTTGAGACTAGCTCTATAAGAACTTTTTCCCACCTCACCTCTGGTTGGTAGCGAGGTTAATAGATATACAAAGATATACCATAACGCTTTTCCGACTTATGTTTGACTTCCACCACGCTTTTTAATATTGACGTCAAAGAGTATAACCAATATTACCAAGAGTAGCAATTTATCGCCTTCCTTGACTGTTAATGTAAGAGTACCACTTTATACTCTATGATGTCAAAATATGTCTGCCTTGCCCAGCAGTCGATACGGTACATCAAATTGAAAATTCTGGCAAGCTCGATTGCATGAAATCATAACTTTGTGTTAATATTAGCCTTGATTTGTAGTAAGCTCATTCTTCCAATATGGAATTTCGTCAACAGTTATTAGGAATTGATTAAAGTTTAATATAAAGCTAATTCGAATTCAATCAATAAACGTTCAGAAACTGATAAGAGGAAAATAAGTTCAAAATTGACAGCTAACTACATATTACAATGCAAATGTGAATGTTAGTGAGATAACGAGCCCCCAATCCCTTCCCACAAATAAAAACCTGTAGATGGCCTTGTAGTTGTCTACTTATCATCAAAGATGGGAAAGTTGTTTAAAACCTCGTGAGTGTAAATCAAAAGGAAAAGTATATATTGGCAATTTTTGATCGACCACATATCTACTGAAAAAGACCATTAAATAAAGTATAGTACTCCTTATTCCCTCATATGCTTGAACTTTCAAGACAGGGAGAAATAATAAATAAGATCACTAATATTTTGCAGATTACCTTCTTTTTAAAATAGGATTAGGACAATTTTCACATCCCTACAAATAATATAAATGTTTTTCTTGCTCCTTAGCAAAATAACGGATTTGAATACATCGAGAGCAAATGTATCTCCGAGCCTCAACTCTCTCTCTGTAAATTCAAGTCCATTGAGGATCGAATGCTTAAAACCATGGACTCTGTTCACTACAAGGTTAAATCTCTAAATGACTGTAAATCCCTTTGCATCCAAAAAAGGTAATTTGATACGTTAAATTGACAAATTAGTATTGGGAAGAGGGAAACCAGATGTATATACAGGGTTTTGGGGATGATTATATTTTGGGGTGGGCTTGGTTTTTGATATTTTCTTGAAGAAAAAAATCTGAAAATTAATTTTTTTTTAGAAAAAAGTTAGAATAATTAAATTTTTCTGAAAAAATAAAATTCAAAAAACCACAGCTATTGACAAAAAAACAGCTATTGACAAAAAATTAATAGCCATTCACAAAAAATTAAATTTTTGGGAAAAAATATTGAAAAATTAAATTAAATTTCGAAAATCAAATATTAAACTTTCTAGTAAAAATCAAGAAATCCTTAATTTGGTGGGAGCTACAACGCCTCCAGCCCACCTGTTGTGGACGCCCCTGATGTACATATGTAAGCAATTTCATTTTTACTTCTTCTGTATCGTGGGTACATGGGTACTTACCTACATAGTACATACCTATAAATATATACCCATAAAAGTACTTATAACCCTATTTCCTTCCCCCCACTAATATAATTATCATTTTAACTTCTTTAAATTGTTAACAGAAATCTTCTCACAAACAAAACTGTTCACATATTAACAAAAGAAACGAAGAAAACTAGGACTCCTTTAAATATGTGATTAAATTTAACTCTTACTTTTCATGTGTAAAAATCTTTGGAAAAAAATAAAATATTATTATTTATTAATACACATTTTAAGAAAATAATATTTTTTTTATGTTATTCCATTATTAATAGATGTCTTTCATATGACTACAAAGAGTCAGGCCCGGAAGTTTGTCGCCTGAGCTATCAATCATCTTTGACTCTCTCCCACATCTCATCTCCCTATATCGATATATTGGGTGCAACAACATATGAGCTTGGGGCCTGCTACAACATATCTGTTGATTGCCGCGATTCCTATATGATAGCTAAAGTACGGACGAATCAGATGTTTAAGGGTAAGATCTATGGGATGAAAAGGCCCAATTCTTGTGGACTCCATATTGAAAACCAATTCAATTTCTCACTTCAAATGGAGTATAACGACATTGGATGTGACGTGAAAGAAGTTCAACCAGGACATTTTGTGTCTGATGTGGTTTTACAGGTAAGAAAGAGCAGGGCTTGAGTTTCTACATACGTAAACATGCATACATCCCTTGATTTCAAATATCCATCATAGCATCACAGTACCATTGTGACCAACTCAGATATCAGTTTAAAAGTAAGATGCAACTATGACCTTCTCAACCGAACTGTTAACAACCAAGATACCTTCAACGTTGATGGAGAGTTAGGGGAGACGGCAGAAGCAGAACAGACCATAATTCATTCGCCCAATGTTTCGATGAGGATTACTGATCGTCAAAGGAGGGATGTGACGGCTGCTAAAGTAGGGGATCATTTAGCTCTTACTTTTAGAATTGAGACAAACGAAATGAAGAATCATTATGAAATATTTGTACGTGAGCTGGTGGCCATAGACGGATTGGATTCATCAGAAATTATACTCATCGACGAGCTGGGTATTTGACAAGTTTTTTGTTGTTTTTTTAAAGTTTTTTATGAAGGATTATTATTAATGGAAGGTAGTTTTTAGGTTGCCCCATGGATGTGTCCATCATGTCCCACGTGAAACAAGTCAATGGAAGTGCGCAGACTCTACAGGCAGATTTTGATGCTTTTAAATTTCCTACTTCCGACACTGTTCAATTCCGTGCCTTGGTCACACCTTGTATTCCCAGATGTGACCCTATTGTTTGCAATTTAGGGTATCCCATGTATTCATATGGAAAACGGCGTCGAAGAAGAGAGACCGTGGAAGGTTCAACTCCAGAGAACGAAGTTCTTGTGGGAGGGAAAATTATTATCAGTGACAGGTTTGAAAGTAATGAAGAAAAGTCTGAGGAGTCTACGCAGCTCTTAGGCGGGCAACCATATAGGTGTTTGGACGCATTTGGAGCCACTATAGGAGGAGGGGCTTTCTTATTCACGCAAATGATTTTTGTGGCTGGTATTTTATACTTTCATGTCAAAAGAAAAGGCTACTCTTCAAGGAGGGATGATGGTTTTGCCAATCATCCTATAAGGAGATAGAATTGGGCCCAATGGGCGTTAAAGCACTGTCGTGTACAAATTTAATTAGGAAATCGTATGGTTCGTTGGAAATGCATGAAGTAAATTTCTACCAAAAATGAAAAGAAATACTTACATGTTACATTATTTTGTAGATATATTTATATGTTACTTGCATACATTGCTTGATTAAATGCAGAACGCATTATTTTTATTTGTTTTGTCAACCATATTTATGCATGTTACTTAGATTTATTATTTGTTTTAAATACCATGATCTCGATATTACTGTCTTTAAGCTTAACTTCTTCTTCTTTGTTAACTCATGAGTCGATTAAATGTTTTTGTTATACTAATTGTGTATCGTTATTTTTGGTACCCGGTAATTTTGCCTTAAACTATTTTTCAGTAGGACATTTTGCTTAAAGTAAATGAGATGTATACGTCATTATAGTTATTTTTAGTGAAAACTGATGTTCCCTTTGAATTTTTTAAATCAAAATATGCAGTCTTTATTACTTTAAAATGTAATGAATGTTTGTTTTCTGCTGAAATAATGATGGAATTATGCTCTTGCCTCATATTAAGCTTCTTTGCCAATCCATGAGTCTTTTCCAGTGAAATAATCCATCGTGTCTAATAATAATTACTAAAGGAGAAGTAATTAGCAATTCTTATATTCGAATTGTTGTCATGTTTTTTTTGTTTTTTATTATAGTAATTTTTTTTACCTACTTTTCTTTGGTTCAAATTCATTACATGCTAAGATTTTGTTGGTGTATACATTGAAATGTATTGGACAACAAAAAAGTCATTTTCCATCCCAACAATACACCAGCCCACACTTCAGCAGTTGTAGGCCCAAAATTAATGGAAATAGGGTTCCAACTCGTGATACCCACAGCAATAGCAATCTCACTGATCCCTAATCTACTATTATCTATCACCATAGAATGGATTGTATCAATAATTTTTGGAGTAGTAACGTCAACAGGTCGTCCAGAACGTTCAGCGTGTTTTTCCCCATATGGTCACTCCAAAAAATTTGAAACCACTTATAAACTTTTCTAATCGGAGAGTTCCCATAATGTTTATCAAACTTCTTTTTAGCCTTTTGAGCCGTTTTGTCTCTTTCATAAAATCACTCCACTGAAACTGAAAAAAAATAGACCGATCAGGCTGAAAGTTGGGATATGTTCTTTCAAGAGATTCTACTAACTAAAAATAACCTCGATACGCACCAATAGTGCCACTTCTCGGACTTTGCACGGACTTTTCAAACAACCCTCGTACAACTAATAACAAAAAAGCAGATTCAATTTGCCATTGAGATTGAAAAATAGCTTCAAAAGGATACAGATAATTATGTAACTATATGTATATCATAGGCGTAGAAGATAGAAGAGGGTAATTGCTTCTCAAAATTAGGCAAACCTAGCGATATTCGAACAATATATTTTTTTTTTAAATGTTATTAAATAAAAAAAAGTAATCTAAAAATCCTAGTCCAAAAAACTAAATTTCTGAGAATTGCCCAAAAAATCCCCCGGTCAGAATCTGTATATAGATAACATTTTAATCACCCAAGGGACTGCAATGAGTACTCCTATCTAGGGTAATACTTTATAACCTTGAGAAAGCTAAAAAAATTGTCGTATGAAATAATTCATGACTCAAAGCCCTCAGTTTTGTGTAGAAAGCAAATACAATTGATTAATTATCGTCTGTTGTAGTGAACATGGGCGATAATTATCGCCCCTCTGATTTATTAAAATGATTATATAAAAGCTATGTAATATGTTTGTAAAATGTCAATCACAATTTGGGTATGCAATGATTAGGTGTTCTTATAACGACATCCAGATCTGTTTTGACCTAATGTATTCTAGAAACCTTTTATTAAACAGTATTTTGGTAGTTATGATAGTTTATGTATGGTGTTAATAAACCAATAATAGATTTAATACAAGGAACTAGGAACCTGTACTTGTTATAGAAAGAAATAAGATAGGAGAACACAAGGTTAATAGAAATAAAAGGTTAAGCCATAACGAGTGTACGACTGATGTTTGACTTCCAACACGCTTTTAATATTGACGTCATAGTAGGTGAATGGTTGCGTGTTTTCTCAAAATCTGCTTTTCTTGCCCAGCAGGCGGTACGATACATTAAATTGAAAATTCTAGCAATAGTGACGTCATAGACTATAAGTGGTTGAGTGTTTTGTCAAGATCTGTCTATTTTGTCCAGCAGTCGGTAGAACATATCAGATTGAAAATTCTAGCAGGCCCGATTACATGATGGTCTAACCTTTTATTTCTGTTAACATTGGGCGAACTTTTTTGAACAAAATGAAGGTACAGCGTGTAAGTAAGTAGGAAAAGGTATTACAAGCTGTTACAAGGAATCCTTATGTAAGATACATAACATCACTCCACCCCTCAACCATCCGACGAGGTTGGAGTTGATTGATGAGATGTGTTTTGATAAGCCCGTTAATAATTACACTCCGTATAGTTGTTCCATTTTCTCGATTGTAGTGCCAGGGATACACTTAGAAACCGAAAATCAACATGGTAATTCTACTCTGAGTCCAACAAAAACTTACAATAATAACTCCGCAATAAATCCTTAAGGGTACACTGCGTCTTTTATGAGCACACACGAACGTTCAAACAGGCTCTGAATATAACTGAATCTATTTAGGAAAGGATGTTGACTACTCAGGAATTAAATAATAATGACAACTGTTAAGGAAAATAAAATTCCTTCTTTATAATGCCAATTAAAAATTTACGGGCGAGCTAAAAAAACACACCGGATTAACATGTATGGTTATAACTCTTGCAACATACATAAGATTGCTCCTTAATAAGCTCTTTAGGTGTTGAGGTAGTGATATGGAGGTATCCATCCAAGGGGTGTGGTGCATTGACATTGAAAATAGGAGTTGTGCAGGTGAGTTGCCGCACGACAGAGGAGTAGAATGGTATTTGAAGAGGAGTTCATCTAGTGATATTCCAAGATTCTTCTGCATGACGTTCTTCTGTTGAGGCATTCTCCTGGGCGGTTTGAACGATCGCTGGAGTGGAGGAAAGACCATAGGGGAAGATGCCATATTTCATGTGGCCCAAGGGAGTGTTTATGGTATGGAGTTCTTTGGAACGCCCCTCGAGTTAGAATTGTTCAATCAGTGGAGAAAATCTTGCTTAGTAAATAATTTAGAGCCGGCAAGGTCTCCAAACAGTTCATCCAGGTGTGGCAAGGGGTGGAGGTGTTTGTTGATGAACGGAGAGATGAAGTGGGTATAGTCCGCACAAACACAAACGTTTCCGTCAGGTTTGAGTAGAGTGACTATTGGAGATGCCCATTCAGAGAATTCGATTTTCTCTAACCCACTCTCTAAAACCACATTTGACCATGTCTAAAAGTTATTTCTTGACATTATCCTGGAGAGCAAGAGGGACATGACATCACGTAGATAGTCAGGTTTTGCCTCGTTTTTATTGCAGGTTGTCACTTTTGTATGATTGACAGTGTGGGCTCCAGAGTCCAGGAAAATTTGGTTGAAATCATTGTTGAGGTCTGGCTCTGCAGGTTGGAATTGGTTTTTAGAGGAATTAAAGTTTATGGATGGAGACAAGGCCAATTTCCAGACAGCCCGCGATCTGAGGATAGGCTGCTCGAAGTCTGTAATGAGGAAGGCAAGAGTTTTGAGGCTATAATTCTTCGGACGGAGTGAAAGATAAACAAGGTCATGGGTAGGAATTTTGCCACCACCAAAAACGGCAATATGGCCACCATTTGTAGGGTCGCCTTTGTCCTGCACGAGCCGAGTAGGGATGATATTGACGTTGGCTCCCATATTGAGTAAGAAGGTGACCCATTTATTATCGAGCTTTGCCTTGGCAAAGGCTCTGTTAAGGTGGGAGAGTTTGATACCTCCGCCACGACCATATGACTCTACCCACTCCTGCAGCAAGGAGTGAAATGGTCAGGACCCTAAACTTAGAGAAGGTCTTTCCGATAGACAGACATTAGGATTTAACAGGAAGTTCTATCGATCTGGAAAACCTATATTTTTAGTCTTCCTAGGAGGCTTATGGGTGATGGGAGGCTTCCTTGGCAGTCGACTACCCTTGGGACCGTTATACTCGGATATCAGGACAGAGCTTTCTTTTCTCATTTCTCGAGAGTGATTCTCTGCAGACTCGAGTGAACTTCCCAGTTGAACTACTTTGTCAAGCTTGGACAACCTGTTCTTGAATACGAGCTGCCTCAGTTTAGGTGAAATCATGTTCTTAAGAATTGACCCAACTATCAAATCTTATCGCACGGGCCTTTGAATGAGGAGCAAGACCATTTGCAAAAGCGTGCCTGAACACGGAGTCGAGTGAAAAAGTTGTCTATGGGCTCTTCCGGGGGTTTCCTTGAGGCGATACCTCTCAAAAAGGACAGACTCTATAGGTGAAAAGGCGTCGTCCATCTTCCCAAGTAGTTCTGTATACGATTCTTCTCTCCCTATAGGGAGGACTTCTAGGGCCGTGCGTATTGCTGTACCTTTGCGGGCGAAGGTCACCAAAAAGATACATATTCATCTGAAATCCGTCAGACCAGGCAGACCAACGGTGTCCACTCTGCAGACCGGAGAGTGAGTTAGGAGTAGACTGGGAAACCCCTAGGTGGGTGGACTGAGGATTTACGGAAGGAGCAATTGCATGGCACTGATCATTTGCACTGACAGAGTCGTCCACGAACTCCAAGGAAGATGGTTTACAGCCACACAGTTCCTTTAGGATCTGAATCAAGTCAGCTTTTCTCTTTCCAACGAGCTCTTCCTCGTTGGCAGCTAGTCCATACGGAGGCACTCTGTCTTGAGTTTCTACTAGGATAAGGCGTAGGAGTACCTTTTTCATATTCGTCACCCGATGTAGTTTTTATAAACCAATTATAGGATATAATACAAGGAATTAGGAGCACCGAGTTTATTGAACAAAATCAAGGTACAGCGTGTAAGTGAGTAGGAAAAGGAATGAAATGCTCTAACAAGGAATCATGACGTAACATTATGTAATTTAGTAAATACCCTAGTCTCAATAATGAAATGAGAAGCACGTATGGGATCCATCTCTTCATAATTATGTGGTTCTCGATATAATCATTAAACCCCGAAATATTCACTATTAAAGGATTTAAGTCAAGTTTTATTTGTATATTCTCTTTTCTTTTTTTAAATTGTATATTTCGGGATTTAATACAATATTTTAACTTAAAAACTAAAGACATTTTTTAAATTGGAAATAATAATTTGTGGAAAAATAAAGGTAATGTTGTCAAATATGGAAGTTGATTGGATGATATGGATTAAATTAATATATTAACTATATGGAATGTTTGTTAGTTAAAATATTGGTTAAATTATATGTACATGCATAAACAAGATTGGAAATAATTATATAAAACATTATTATCAATTTATTATATGAGTATATATTTACAAAAGCATGCCCTGTTTAATGTTATTGGCTTTATCCTAGGTTTGAAGAACAACCTCGACCAATTTCAAAGAAAAGGCAAATGTCATTCCGGTTTCCTGACTTGTGATGAGAAATCCATCGGCGACATACATATTTATAGCCAGCTTTGACGAAATTATCCTTAAAGCAGGGGCATGATGTAATTTTCTTATCTTTTGGAAGGTCATTCGAGGAGATGACGGTGGAATGCGACAATCCCAGTCTGAAGCTGTTTCTCTAGAAACAGCTTCAAAGTGGCAGGGTCTGCGAGGTTGTGAGCACATTTGCGTCCACCAAGCATGACAACAGCGTCATAGGACTCAGAGAGGCCATCCTTGAGTGCCTTGTCTGGAAGGAATTTCATATTCCGGGAGCAATTGATGACATAGTGATGGGGTTCCCGATATAATAATTAAACCTTAAATATTCAAAATTAATTCACGTTTTATTTTCTCTTTCATCAATTGTATCACTATAATCTAGTTTATTACCACTATCACACAGCACATTCAATGTACCTCTAAACTTAATTCGAGTATAGTCTTCAATATATATGATAATAATGTCATATTTAATTATTTCCATTCTTAAACATGCATTTACGTATTATTATGTCAATCATTATACATATATAATGAATAGCGACGAATGAGGCACTCGGCTAGTACTTTCGTAATTTTGGTAGAGTCATTGAACTCATTGAAGATTACTGATAGAAGTAATCTTTTCTTCAACTGGTATGTATTGAATAATCTTATGATGCACTTTTATATTCTTATGAAAGAGTAAGAATACTAGATCCATTTGAATACAAAAAGTGAATATTATTTCAAGGATGCTTTGTTGTGAGCCTTCCAAGCAATAAAATTGAATTCAATTATCTGTTTTTTCTATAACAGATATTAACTGGAAGTATTTTACTAGTAACTTTTGAGCATAAATACTCAAAGTGTCCCACAGAGTCCATTTTCCAAAAAGTTTGTTCATCTTGGAGAATACTGAGATTTTCAACTACAAGCCTTGCTGATGAAGTGGTTTTTTTAGTTATTCTCTCATGTTTATGATTAGATAAGTACTTATGAAGATTTGGGAAAAGTTTCGGAATAGAAAATGGTTTCAAACATGGATTCTTGAGATTGATATCCACTGACTTTAACTGGGGTTTTTTTTCGACTCTTCCGTAGTTTATATCGACTTTCTGTAACAAAATGATCGTCTTGAAAATGAAGAGAGCAAACTCGTGAATTCTTAGACTCCGCCAGCTTGCTTAGGAATCGCTCTATGCCAGGCATTCTTTAAGCATTCATCATAAAGGAACGATTATAAAGACACAAAAGGTCCTTTGGTGCATTTTTATATCCACTGCGACATGCAGCACAATGGCATTATGAAAAATGATCTGAAACATGATTTCAGATTCAAAGGTATTATATAACTACGACCAAATAATTGTCTCTTCAATTAATTACTATCAGAAATGTAAAAATCGTTCAAAAAAGTAATTATCGATGGTTTTCATTTTCGTCTATTGAAAGCATTGGAAGAGCTAAGCATACATCTGCAACAATCATTTGCTTCTTTTTTGAAAATAGAATAATCTATTAGTCCACCAATACAGTAAGTACGCGTGAAATTTCATTACAATCTGAGACATCAAAATGAGATATCGTAGAAACAAATTCACCTTTATCATTTTTAAGGATATTAGTGGCTTAGCACTTTTTTTTTGGGGGGGGCGGACTGTTTTCTCATTAAAATTTTTTGTTCTACAGAGATAATTTTTGAAAGATTCTTTCACTTGGGAGAGAGTTACATCCCTTCTATCCTCACTGCGGAAGCCCCTAAAGTGTCTTAGGTATGATTACGGAACTTTAAGGTATTAACTTCAAGTTCAATTAATAATAATGTATTCTATCATTTCTTGGGGCCTTTTTAGACCAGGTGTAATATTTTTATTAAAGTTCTAAGATTGCATTACTTTCAGACCTCACCATTATATAATCCCTCCCCCTCCCCTACTTGTAAATATATTCCAACACCGCTGTAACAATGATCAAAGGGGTCACGGGTAAGCCCTAAGGACATGGGAAACTTTTGTCTTCTTACAATAAATTAGGTGGCCGTTTTATCAGTTGACAGCTCCTACATCAGCAAATATTTGTTGAAAATACTTTGATCCTTATCTCATTAGATTGAATATTATTTTATCTTTTAGAAAGAGTGTGTTTTTCTGTATATTAATTACTCCTTGTACACATTAATTGACGTTTTTCATACATTGATTTATTATTGAGAGGCATGACGACACTTACTCAAGGATAAATACATAAATTTATTCCTCGTAGACAGACATAGAATAAATTATATGCAAGTACCAAGATGCATTGAAAATAAATTATGTATATTTTACTTTTGATGAGTTGCAAAAGAGAAAATCGGATTTGATTCCTTATAATATTAATAATATGTAAATTGTAGATATTTAAAAATAAACTTGTTATTTCCATTTTCTTACTTATTTCCTTTGTATTCATTGCGTGTAATTAGGATTTCCCAAAGAGAGGCATACTCGAATCTATGTATCTACATCAATGATTCCCAACCTGTGAGATTCGACCACAAATGGGGCCTTTAATTGATTTTGAGATGAAAGTAAATATTATATAAAGCAATATTTAAACAATTAACAGACAGTTTTATAGGGGGGAGTTTTTAAAATAAGGGGTACATATCTAAAATGAAGAAAATCTGATATACTTGGTGTAAGGCCTTGGCTGATTTGACATGGAATGACTCTTATATGATGCTAAATCTACAGTGCAGAGCAAGGGTAAGCCAACAAAAACATCGACGATCCGAGTGAAAACTTTATCCATCAATCATGTCACTCCATATCTCAAGGTTGAAGTTTATCCTAGGTCAGGTCAACCTTTAACCATAAAAGCTTTGGCTGATGCAGGATTTTTTTTTTATTCATTCAAAAAAAATAAGACATTTCTTAATATATATATTTTTTTTTAGAAAAGAATGTTTTATTTTATTTTCTAAATAAATTTTTTTAAAGGTCCTTTTTTTTCCATTTTTGGGGCCTGCTTTCTGGACTGTGAATATATTTTATTTAATAACTACAGGTTTTTACAAACGCATATTTTTATCTACTTCTAGAAAGTAGGTATATTTTATTTTTTCAAAGGGCACTCCGGTTTTAAATAATCAAAATTTTTGTTGATGTCATTATAATACATGTTAATATGAGATCTACATAGATTAAATAAGTAATTAGATTTTTGTTCCATTAAATTCAAACAGCTTAATTTGTAGTACAGGAGAAGTAATATTTGTATTACAATGTAATTTTTTACAGCAGAAAATAGATCTTGAAAAAGAAGAAAATCTTTTTCCTAAAATACCATTTAAAAGTATATACAAATATGTTATTAAAAGTAGGAATTAAATCCTTAGATATGTATCTCTTATCCATCCATGGACAGCTAAAAGACTTTTGTTACGACATACATTAGACCTTTATACATAACAAAAAACAACAACAATTCTTTCACCCATGCAATTCTACTTTTCGAATCATGACCAACATAAAAAAATATTTTATACGATAAAAAATGCGAATGAATCCTCAAATCCATGACTGATAAAAACAGGCACGAGTGACCTCTGTACAGTGTGAGGACACCAAACTGCAGTAGCATGACTAAATTACGAAAAAACAATTTGGGATATGTTTAAACACCATATTATCTACATTTTTTATTCAATATGTCCTCCTTCACAAGCAATGGCATCCTTGTAACGCCGGTGAACAGATTGTTAGCACTCTGTCATGATGGCAGAGTTGAGCGAATCCAAATTTAGATGAGAGGCCCGGTATACATTTTTCTATAAGATCCCAGGAACTACTAAACCGAGAGGGTTGAGGTCAAGGCAGGAGAAGGGATTCATGGAAGCAACCTAGAAGTAAGTTATATTGTTGCTGCAGAAGTTTTATTCATTATAGAAACCTTTAAGCAAAGGCTCAAGCACGCCCGCTACATATGGAGTAGAAGAACTGAGAAATTACTACAATGGCATAACATAAGTTTAAAAGGGTATTTCTGCACCATTTACCAAATTTTTATGGAGAAAAAAATATTTATTAGATTTAAATAGTCAAATATATTCCTATACATTAAAAATTAAGGCCTGTGAAACTCTTAAATCACAGTTGTTATGAAATTATTTAATTCCAATATCAAGTCTATCACACGCCTGTTTTTAGATCTATGTACATTCGATTATTTAAATCTAATACATGTGTGTTTTTTTTTTATTAAAAAAATGAAAAATGGCCTTTTTGAACACATGTTACATCATTCACGTAAATTCTACTTCTTCTACCCCATTGTTAGTGGTCGAGCTTGAGCCTTTGCTCTTAGGTTTTTGAATTATATGTGTAAGTTAGTAAAGTAACGCCGTGGTAGTATCTCATGGAAAGTGATTTAAAAAATTTCTAAATTATATTCCAAAAACGTTGCCGGCCCCTTATTTAGATAAATCAAAAAGGAATTATATTTGGAGATTTTGTAAATTTTTTTAGCAAATGAATTATTTTTTAAAACATACATGGATCGAGCCGTTTATATGTACGCTTCAGTGCAGGCCCAGGACACTTCTCTGGGACTCGTTGATCATCAAGAGAAATATAGTTCAATTGTTAATTATATTTATGAACAAAAAAGTTTGACCTTAAGACTATAATTAAAAGTTCTGAATTTGATTTCTTTCATCATTTAACATTTCAAAGTAAAAAGTTTGTAGAGTAGAACGACCATGGAAACTATAAAAAAAAAAAAAAAACAGATGATCACACTGTTTCTTATGTTTCGAATGTAAGTTATTCATAGATATATTTACAAACCTGCATATTTATATTAAATTTGTGATAATGTGGCCAAGTACAAGTACTTTCTGATAATCCCAACAATATCCTAATTAATAGCAATACAATACAAAAGAGAATACTAACAATAGATCAAGAATAAATAATATTGATATCCAGACACTTGCATTATTTCAAATTAATTAATTAATTATCACCAATTACTAATTAGACTAATTGGCATAAAAACAAACTTTTTGTTAAGAAAGTAATGATTCCCCGAGATTATCGTAGGATCCTGAGATCACATTCAAGTTTTTCAGAAATCCAGTGACCCATTTCATAAGGAGGCACCGACTAATTATCACTTATCTGAGTTAGAGTGAATAATTAGATGTTAATAAAAACAATAAAAATATTTGGCACGTCAACATAACAAAAATCTTGAACAAAAATCAAGAAAAAGAGAAAATCCGAATATATGATTCTACCGGGGCGTCAAAAAGTTTTGAAACATGATTTTAATAGTGTTTTGAGAGGTTTTGGTTAATTCTATGCCGAAGTTGTTGTTGCAAAAAAGAACAGCTCATGGTTTACCGTTAGAAAATCTTATTTACCAAGTCTCTAGAATAAATATTAACGAAAATAGAGCAAAAAAAAACAAGAAGTGGCTTGTTTATACGCGCCGGATTTAGTAATTCTGTTATTATAAAGCCCCTTAATGTCTGAAGAACCACCATCTGGAGGATCAGGGTCGGAGCCAATGTCATTTGCATTAATCTAATAATAGCTTTAAACAATAGCTACAATTGTGGAATATCTTAACTCACCCCACAAATTGTAATACAAGCCACATAATTTACTCAAATTTGTTTATGATTATTGGACTATACGTACATATTTTAAATATGAAATACCGGGCCGTCAGAAAGTCTTGGAACATAATTAACTCCTTAGTTCATTATGAGTTAAGATATTCTACAGTTAAGGCTATAGTTTAAAACCATTATTTGATTTATACAAATTACATTGGCCCTGATATGATTTTTCAATTAAAATCTATTAATTTATCATTTATCTATTCGAGTCGGAAATTATTCGTCCATCAAAATTATCATGGGCAGTTCCTATCCATTTAGTAGCCAAAAAATCATGAGATGAATGGAGAATGGTGCGAAATTATCGTTTCTTAAATTTAAAAACAGTTCCAGACAAATATACAACTCCTTGTCAATAATTTAAAGATTTTCTTAAAAATTGATTAATGCAACGCTTACTTTAATATCTCCGTAAAGGGACAACATAAACCTAAAACTCCTAGTATTACCCCCTTTGTGTTATACAATTTGATGCCTTTTGGATTACATAATGCTGGCACCTCATTCCAGAAATTCATGAACCAGATTTTGGGAAGATTAAGTTTCGTTTTTTTTTATTTAGTAACTCTAAACTTTCTTATAAAGAACATTTGACAATTACTATAAAAACTACATATAATAAAACTTAAACTAAAATTGGCTTTGGAAAAATGAGATTTTTTTGTTGGTTCAATCGATTTCCAGGGAGTCTCAGGGAATATTCTGAAGGAATTCGTCCTGTAAAACGAAAAATCTCTGAAATTGATAACTTCAAATTATCAAAAATCCAAAAGATTTGAGAGTATCCATGGGAAGGGTTGGTTTTTACCGTAATCTAATTTCTAATTTTGCAAGAATTGTTACCCCTTAACCAAAAAGCTTTGTTTTTCTAATATTCTCACCATGTGAAGAAAATTTTGTATTTCAAGAAATCAAATCTGTACTTTTAAAAGAACCGTGCCTTTTTTCAATCATGAATTATATATATTTCACTTAGTCACTGACGCATCTAAGGAAGCTGCAGGAGCAGTATTACACAAAATAATTAATGGTTTCCCCTCTCCTGTTGGTTTCTATTCCTTAAAATTTATTGGCATTCAATGAAGATATTCTACTTACTACCAAGAACTATTATCTGCATATTTGGCTGATCTTTGTTTGAGACTATTAATTGAAGGTCAAACGGTCACACTTTTGACATACCGTAAACCTTGGGAGTTCGCATTTAAATCAAATAAAGAACCAAAATCTGACCATCGGCAAAGATACCCTAGCCTTTTGATGGAATTTACTCAGATTTTCATTGCATTCTTAGACGGATAACATAGTTGCTGACTATTTAACTCGACTGTCTCTACTAAGGTAACTGACCTCCCTAACATAGCTCATAATGAACAAATCTCTGCAATGAAAGATGACGATAATTTCAATGACAATAGTGAAAACTTCAATTAAGTAATCTTGTCTCAAAGACTAGAACTCATCCGCCAAAATATCAACCCCAACACCTCGCCATTTTATCCTATTGTCTCTTCCAAAGGATATCTTTCATCAATTTCATTTATTATCTCATCCAAGTACTAGATCATCTTTAAAAATGATCAAATCGCACTACTTTTGGCCAAACATGAATTCAGATTTTTATGCAGTGGGTGATTGAGTGTTTAGAGAGCCAAAAAACCAAGGTACAAAGACATGAAAAATCCGAAAACTCAACTTTTTATTCGGCTGCAAGATTTGAAACGATACACTTGGATATTGTTGTACCTCTTCCTCCAGTAGAAATATCCGGACAAAAATACGCATGAACCATGCAAGTATATTCTTACGTGTATTGACTGTTCTACGAAATGGGTTGAGGCTCAACTTATCACGAATATATCCTCAGAATATATTGCTCATAATTTTGTCAACTTATGGATGACAAAACAAGGTTAATAGAAATACAAGGTTAGACCAGCATGTAATAGGGCTTGCTAGAATTTTCAATTTGATGTATCGTAAAGACTGCTGGGCAAGGTAGGCATATTTTGACAAAACACGCAATCACTTATAGTCTATGATGTCACTATTGCTAGAATTTTCAATTTAATGTATCGTACCGCCTGCTGGGCAACAAAAACAGATTTTGAGAAAACACGCAACCACTCATACACTATGACGTCTATTTTTAAAAGCGTTGTGGAACTCAAACATCAGTCATACACGCGTTATGGTTTAACGTTGTATTTTTATTAACCTTGGATAGCAAGTTTTGGGTGCACCGTTATTTGTAATAACTGATAATGGTACCCAATTTGAAGCCCAACTATTCAACCGGCTTTTCGAAATAGAGAATAACTTCCTGTCATCCCCAAACAAACTGAATGATAAAACGTGTTCATACAATGATTATAACTTCACTGAAGGCTTTTCAAGAAATCTCTTCCTCTCGTCCTGTTAGGAATGAATACGGTCGTTTCCTGATATATACTCTATGTCCCCCTTCTTGGAAGTATCTGAATTAGAAATTATGTTTCCTAAAAATAGGATCGAGAATTAAACCTATAAGGATAGGAATTTACCTTTATCATGTTACTTATCTTGCTGAACACTTTAAAAATGTTGATTTTCTATCCCTTGTTGGAGGTACTCATAATTCATCTAAAGTTGGATATCATTATAATCGTCTCAAACAAGCTGATCACGTTTGGATTCGAGTTGACCGTGTCAAAGGCCCACTTGAAGCTCCCTATACACGCCCAGTGAGGTTTTTAGGCAGAAATCCTAATGCTTTCTACGTCGAATTGCTATCCTGAAAGAAGGGCGTGATCTCAATTGAAAGACTCAAACCAAATATGATACAGAGTGGTACATTAAAATATGATCACTTTGAATTTTAAACTTCAATATGATATAATTTATTAATTAACAATAGCATTTCAACAAAATATATACTATAAATAGATGTGTGTCTCAGATCTCTAAATCATTAATGTACCCACCCTTAGCGGCAATGACGGCTTCCAGGCGGCGTCTCAATGCTGGCTGTCAGTGGTTTTGAGGGACATGCACACAAAAGCTGTAGTTGAGGGGGTTGGGATCAGGGCAGTAGTGGCCAAAAGTGTCAAAAAATAATGCAAAATACTTTTACAATGTAAGAGATGGGTTTTTTCATTGCTGGTGTCAAAAGTGGCCTCTCCACCCTCACAATACTCTTTCCATCCGCTTTTATAACTCTCTGTATAGTCTGGTGTGAAACCCCCGAGATCTCTTGCATAGGCCCTCGTGGACTTGAGGGATTGGCTTGGGCTGCTTTCCTTAACTACTCCGGATCCACTTTGGCCTTTTTGACAGAGCCCTTCTTCCTCTCCAATGTTTCGAACTTGCTGACGGTGGTCCTGGGGATACCCAATTGCTTCGAGTTCAAATGGAAATGGAAGTACAAGTCTCATTTTCTCAACTTGTACATAAGCTAAAGAGCTCAGGTTTGTTTTCTTTTGTAACTAATTTTTTATGCTTTAATATATATAAAAATGCAGGAATTTTAATCACTAAACCTTCATTAATTATTTAATTAGTAAGTGCTCAGATTTCAATGGACATGCTCTAAAGCCCAAAACTACCCAACTCCTCGTTCTATTTATCCGATTCCTTAATCAAGAAATTCCTTATCAAACTCATCATCTTAAGACATTAAAGGAGACTTAAACAGTTCTACTCCTAAACCAAAGGCACTTTACAGTGGCTTGGTTTTTCAAATTTTCTTGAAAATATATCTAAAAATTAATTTTCTAATATTTAAATTTTTGGAAAAAATAATATTAAGTATCATATTTATCAGTGATGTAACTAGGGAGGCATTAGGGGCCATATCCTCTCCAAACATAGATTATGCCCCCAACTATAATGTAAATAATACAAAAATCTTATTTTTGTTGTGTTAAAGCTGCAGAACATTGACCACATTCAAAATTATTGTGCTTAATCGTTTATTTTTTAGTGTATATCCCAGACCTTTCACTAAAAAATTAGCAAACCCGGGAAGATAATGATAGTCAACATCCCGGCCCCTACTAGAACATGGAGTGTAGCTCCATGGTTATAGTTCTGGTTAGAGTGCTGAGTAGTACCTAGATTACTAGATAGGGGGGTCATTGTCATAATTTTTGGTTCTCAGGGGTATCCGTAGGATATTATTTTAGGGGACATTGTTTTTGGAATTTTTTTGAAAAAAATAAATTTTGGAAATGAATTTAAATATTAATTTTTTTGGAAAAAAACTTTAAAAATTAAATTTCAGTTCTTCTAGGATTTTTTTTTTTTTTAAATCCAGAGCTGTTCAAAAAAAATTAATTTTTTTGGAAAAAAAATTCAAATATAAAATTTTTCAGAGTTAAATTTCAAAAATCCATAGCTATTCACTGAAAATTAAATTCTTTGGAAAAAAAAATTTAAAAATTAAATTTCAAATATAAAACTTTTTAGAAATAAATTTAAAAAATTAAATTTCAAATATAAAACTTTTTAGAAATAAATTTAAAAAATTAAATTTCAAATATTAAATTTTATGAAAATCAAAAACACCACAGTTATTCACAAAAAATAAAAGTAAATCCACAGTTGTTCACAAAAAAATAAATTTTTTGGAAAAAAAATATCAAATATCCAATATTTCGGAGAAAAATTTCGAAAACCTATAGCTATTCACAGAAAATTTAATTTTTAGGAAAAAAAATTTAATTTAATTTCAAATGTTAAATTTTCTAGTAAAAAAGAAAAATTCCTTAATTTTTTTTTGTGGGGGGGGGCTCTTCAACCCACCCCCTGCAGACGTCCTTGGTTCTGTAACTTGACTTGAAAATGTTGAATGACTTGAGACATTACTTGGACTTCAATATCAATCACGATTACTTACAAGACAAGTAATTCAGTTATGAAATATTTATTTCGGTATTGTAGGAAAATAATTTTTGTCAATTGAATTTGTAAGAATTGGCATATTTGTAAACTACATCAGAAGTAGTATCTTATTTATCTATGCATAATAATTGATAAAGTTGATTGGCGGTAAAAAAAAAAAGGGATGCTGTTCATAGTTTATTTCTACTTGGTTACCCATGTTCAAAGTAGCCTCAGGAGTTCAGGTTATTCGAAAATATTTGTTGTTTTACATTAAATAGGTACAGTATTTCAAATACATAAAGAGTTGATTTTAGAAATAAGATGTCTTTATCATTTGGGAGGGAATATTTCGAATGTGATTGTTGATTATATTAAAGACTTGTGAGACTTGACATGAGCATCTAAGACTTGAGACTTAACTTGTACTGGGGATCAAGGACATGAGCCTTACTTGTGACTCACAAATTAGCCGAGGAGGGAAACAGTTTTTATACTACAAGTACAAGTAGAGTGAAGTCCACGCCGTTGAATGAAATATTCAAGGTCCAGTTTGAGTCCTTGAATAGGTTTTCATTGCGTCCACTTCAAGTGATCAGAAAATAAAGATACTTTAAAGAGTACATTGAATCCAGTGAAAAAATGAAATGACTTTCGAGTTGCAAGTCTTAGCTTTCGAGTTTTAATTGTGTAATCAATATGAGTATCAAGTCCCCACCACTGCAAACTAGCATAGATTTCCTTCCATTGTGTTATTAGTATTATCCTATTCCATATAATAATAATATCTAATTATCTTATCTCCATTCATCATTTATAATAATGAATAAATATATGTGTATGTTCCCATATATCTCGAGCATGCAATTAGAAAATGATTAAGGATACACAATATCACATCTAACGGATGAAGTCTACTTGACTCAGCTATATTTTTCCCGTTTACAGATAATATCCCGATATATAAGTAATATAAATTACTTAAATAATGAAGGTAAATCTATTATTATGTAGATATATAATAATACATCGCTCTTTGATCATCTAAATCTAATCAATTTTGATTTTAAACTATGCGTTTATTAACGTGCATTTAAGGATGTCATAGGCATCACCATCAATTAGTACACCTACACCATTTTTTTCGCAATACATTTTTAATTTAATAGTATAAAGATTATAGTTATTCAATCAAAGGTCTTTATTGTTTATAGATAATCCATTGATTATAGAGGTGAGGACTTGAGACTCGATCAAGCTAGTTTATACTGAACACAAGAACGCTGAACGCTATAATATTATAATAATGGAAATCATAAGGAATCTAAAAATTCGGGGAAAATATTCAAGAACATTGAGAGAAAATACTTGGGTGTACAGTTAAAGGACTTTTTCCTTACTGTTAAATATGTTTTTCTATATAATCCATCAAAAATCCTATAATGAATAATAATTTATATTAGATTCAAATTGCATTCACAGAAGCAACATTCAACTTAGTAGATGTAAAATTTAAATGAAGAGATATATAATAAAATTTTGCACAATGCCGTACACTTCAGACTTTGTTCTTTGTAAACAATATGACGGATTCCATACATAATTTGAAGTTGATATATTGAGGTTTAGTCTACTACATTTTAAATTGAATTTGTAAAATTTTGAGAGTATCGAAGACGGTTCTATGAGGATTCGCCTTGAACGTATCTGTTTTGTAACGCTTTTGCCTTGTGACATTTTCACCTTCCCCCGTTTTTGACTTGCAACGTTTTCGTCTTGACAATTATTAATTCAGTTTTCAATGATATAATAATAACTATAATTATTTGACTATAGATCCCTCATTTTGTTATTAGTTTAGTAGGACGCCATTCTCTCTATTTGAAGGAACTTAGTGAGACGGTTGGAAAGATTGAAGTGGCAGATGATATTGTCCGGCACAAGTTTATAAATTCTTGCCCATTAGAAATAACTCCGATTCTAGCATTCTGCAGAGAAGATTCTCTTGATGTCTTATGGAGGTTAGCCACCAATTGCAATATTTGTTTAAGTTCCAATGCAACAAACAAAATAACCTTAGTTTGTTCAGGAAAGTGGAAGGCCTAAATCTTTTACTTTCATAGACGAGGTCCCCATCATGATCTATTAAATCCTTGATGTAAGTAGAGATTTCAATATATCTTAATGACATTTTGATAAAGAAATGAACTGGATATGAATCCCAATTATTCTTCGCAACAGACCGTAGGAGTAGTAATTCTGCGATTCCTTTAAAATCCATTGAAATCTACGTATTAAGGTTTGAATTATTGTGATTGTCTAGCTTGTTAACCTTTTTGTTTCTAATTTCTCAAAGCTGGACTACAACGGTAAGAATTCCACCAACAAACCTATACAACCTAGAAGAAGTAGCATTCCCTTTATTACTGTCCAAGGCGAAACAATCTGTAGGTTAAGGGAAGGAGGAATAAATTATAGACTTTTGCTTCAACACCACATAAATATCATCTTTTTTATCTTAATTTTTATTAAACATTTTATTAATTAAAATTATAAACTTGACTGTGTTTTTACGTTTTTTGAAATTATATAATTTTTCTTATTTCCTCTCTTTCACATCCCGGCATTTTCCAATAACCGACCAAAAGATCGGTCCGATCCGGGCGACGCCACAAATCTCAAACCGAAAACGTTGCAAGTCAAAAAGGGAGAAGGCAAACACGTCAAGGAGAATCCTCCTGACACGGTCGAAGACATACAATGTAAAGGTTCTACAATTATTAAAAAAATATCAACATGAACTTCCATTGAATTAAAAGATGTACATCGTAAATAATATTTGAATACATCCGTATCACAAGCTTAATCATAATTGATGGAAAAAATAACTGACGCGTTATTTTATTACTATACCATAATAATTAGTGAAAGTCGATCTCAGTGCGAAAGGTCTTTGGCACATAAATTTCTTTCAAATGTACTTCAAAAATCCAGTATAACCAAATATCCATACATTTTTTTTTCCACTAATCACAATATTTTTTGTCTTTTAACGCATAATAAATCATATGTAGGGACTTGCATAAAAATAAAGAGTAAATATTGAGAGGATATTCAAGAATGAATGAGAATAAAATTAACTTTAGAGCCCTTATTTACATTTCAATTCAATACTATAAAAATAAAATTAGATAATATAATTTTGTAATATTTTATCTGATATTTCTTTCACTTTATATAATTCAAGTACGTCCTGAATGAGATGACTTCTGCGTAGACAGTTTAATTTACTAATATATCTATAAGTTAACAACTACTAGATTTGAAAGTATAATCTTTGATTGAATAATTAAAAGGGAGCAAGAATGAAAAAAAGGTGAACTTTATTTTATAAAAGAAACAAGAAACAAAATACTTATAAATTATAATGTTAATATTGTTTAAAATAACATATGAATGACGATTTACATAGCCCGTCCAGAGGTATACTTATCAGGAAACTTAAAACTATGAGATCCAGTGGATGCGATTCTGGGTAGACTTCCAGCATTAGGAATAACGTTCCATGCTAGAGTAAGAGTTACATTTTGATGTCCCTTAAGACCATTTCCATCATCCCAGAAATAATACTTGGCATTCATGGACCTGTAGTCCAAAATGGCATTCTGTCCTCGCTTAATGATTTTATCCCAAAGAACTACTTGGTTGATTTGATTATTGGGAGTGGAATACTCTGCAGTGAGGTACAGAAACAATTGCTTGACGTTCCAATTGAAAAGAGGATTGAGATCTGCATGTAAATCAAAGGTGAGGAATCCCAAATCATTCTTTTCTCGGGCCGCACTGTAGTCTGGAACATGTTTCCTATTTTGAGAATATGAAAACAACATAATTAAGGGTAATTAATGATAGTGTAATGAAATGAAGTGACTCACACGACTACTTTGACAGTTTTGATATCAGACGGAGCAGAATAGTCCAAGAAAAAAGTGGATACAAAACAAAAAAAGGTTAGGACAGTGAGAACCGTCATGGTATATGCCCCAAGGGCATTGGCCCTACTCAGAACTGTATGCATACTTCGACTGGATTCCGATTTCTAATAACTGATGACGGGGCTTTAAGTTCTTTGGTTAAGAATGACGAGTAGTGACGACACGATTTAGTGTTTATTATTCAGGGTTAGTGATGACATGGAAGTTTTGAACGGACCAAGCATGGGTATCATTATTTATTAATATGATTCATTTAAATATATTAATTATGGAACAATAAACATCTTAATAAATTAGAACAATAAATATCCTAATCAATTAGAACAATATTTTCAACTATGAGATAAAATTCTTATAGTAAACGAAATCCTTAGTTGAAGATTTTTATAAAATATTAAAATTTAAAACCACTCTTTTAAAATTATATGGGCCCTTATAATTTTGTTATCACTATCAGACAGATTACATTGAGATTCATCAAAATATAGTTTCACGTGATCGAAAATGTGGATAAAGACAAATTTTATGTATAGATCAGTGTTGAAACTCTACTTTTTTTTTTTTTTTTTTTTCAGTTATGTTTATGTGATTTTTTTTCTGCATCGATTTGCACCGATACTTTGGTCTCAAAACCCTAGGCCAGAATGTAATCATTTTCGGTCTCAACCTATGAACCAATTTTCTGCCCTATCTTGATTTATGAGTGGCACAAATATGATTTATACAACATATTTAAATTCATATGACGTTATTGTGTCGATCATAGGATATCCTTGGATCCTTTTAATGCTTTATCCCAGGATAGCTAAAGAAATAGATATACTTCTAGCTAGACGTCTCCAAAATTATATATGGAGCTAGCTCTACATATTTAGAATTTTGGGCACAACTGACGTCAACAACAATTCCCCCATAAATGAGACCGATCCAGATCCCATCTCTTGTAAGACCGATCCAGACAAAAAATTTCTTTTAGACCGGTTTAGACCGAATTCTTTAAAGGGCTGATTTAATTTGGCCCACTAAAAATTATTAAAGTCTCAAACAGCTCTAGGATTTTCAAACCGAAGCCCAACACTAACTGGAGATGTAGCACAAATATTATATATAAATATATTATTTTTATTTGTAAGAAAGGAATTGTAAGAAGAAAGGTTTGGTGAGGTTGATGACGTAATAAAATAACATTGCATCCGTTTCCTCTTTCTTTCAACTGCTAGCCTTCGAGAAGTGCAGAAGTTCTATCTTCGGAATCCTTGAGTATCTCAGGTATGCAGATTTTCGTGAAGACCCTCACGGGTAAAACTATTACCCTTGAGGTTGAGGCCTCAGATACTATCGAAAATGTTAAGACCAAAATCCAGGATAAGGAGGGAATTCCTCCAGATCAGCAACGTTTGATCTTTGCGGGAAAGCAATTAGAGGATGGCCGTACCCTTTCGGACTACAACATTCAAAAAGGTATATATCTCTGGCTAGTTCGGGGTCCTCCTGGTCCCGTGCGAGGATGTCACAGATATGATCACTTCATTTCTGATCACTCAACTCCACTCCTATCTGATCAAACTTTTTCTAACCCTGTGGTCTAATTTCTTTGCACTTTCTCTTTAGAATCCACTCTTCATTTGGTTCTCCGTCTTCGAGGTGGTGGAAAGAAACGTAAGAAGAAGAATTACACCACTCCCAAGAAGAACAAGCATAAGCACAAGAAAGTCAAATTGGCCGTCTTGAAATACTACAGAGTTGACGACAACGGTAAAATTATCCGGTCAAGACGTGAATGCGTTTCCGAAGGATGTGGTGCTGGTATTTTTATGGCTGCTCACTTTGATAGGCAGTACTGTGGTAAATGCGGCCTCACTTACATGTTCAGCAAGGAAGAAAACTAAACTCTCTGTTCATTAACTGATAATACAAACTCTTACAAATCGATTTTTGATGTCTTTTAAGTTATTTATATAGATACTCTTGTAATAAGCTGAAATCATTATGGGACGTTGTTAGGAAATAATTTGCATCTCACAGGTTTAATCTGTCTTAAGAGGAACTGCGTTTTTTGTCACAGGCCCTCTAGAATTTGGGAGAGGTATCCATTAATCACATTTGCCTAATTGTAGATGGTAGAATAGGAGTTAAAAGGCTTGTCCTAAGTTAGTTGACTTGAGTTTGAGATAAATAAATTGTTTTATGATAAGTTGGGTTGTATCGGTAAAAATTTCCGTTTCACTTGTAATTTACAACAAGTCAATCTAGACAACATTAGAAGCCCATTTTTTCACTAATATTAAAGGAACTAGTGTATTATTAAAATGGCATTAACTCTAAGTAACGTTGTTCTCTAAAAATTTTTAATATCAGACCCTTAACAATTAATAAGTTATAACAGTAATCCAGTTTTACTCCCTTAATGTAGTTAAATATTACATTAAAAAGATTTATCTCGAGATAACTGTTCATATCTAGTAATTTTTATTATATATCCCCTTAATTTAATTCAAATATCACTGACGTCAAGTAGTGGTCAATGCAGGTATTAGGGTTTTATTATTCTTCAAATCATTTGATGAATTTCATTAAGTTTTATTGGAAAAGTAGCTATTTTATGTTGTAAAAATATCAGTGAGCCCGCAGATGACATCTCTTTCAATTATGATGTAATTTATGACGTCAGGGAAAATGCCCAATACTCCGAAAGCTCAATCGTAAAATATTGTGATCAAATTGTGGATTTTTCTCCATTTTATGGGAAATCTTAACAATAATTGTATCGAGCTATTTAAATTTGATTGTTTGTCCTACTGGTCTCAGCCAGTCATTATTTTGTGACTGTACCTCTTATCATTAAATGAATCCCGTATTTTTTATTGGAATACGTTTAGTAGTAGACCATGAATAATAGGTAACTAATACGAACTTTAGTCCTAATAAGCTCCAAAAGCTAATTTACATTTGTTGCTTCGCTAATAATGAGTAATTAAGAATGCTTATGGATCCAGGTGGTATTATAATACATGCAGTAAATTGTCTGGTGTCTTAAGAATTAATATTATCTGTTCTGACATCATTTCATCTCAAAGCTATGCCACCATAATATCTTATCTTCAACATTGTAACATGGTAACAGTTTCAATTTGCCTCGTGAACGGAGACCTTCGGAATTGGTGTGTTTGGCCTAGAGTTGGTTATTTACACGCGAATCACTACTTAGAAAAAGATTACTTATGAAAAGATTGAGGAGAATGGTCTTTATTAAATATTATGTAGCTCTAAAATTCATGTATATGTAAAGTAATTAACTAATAGGAACTATGAAATAACTCCCTTTTTAAGAATAATATTTCCATACAAAGCAGTTTCACTAGTAGCAACAACAGCAAAGGCACGTTTAGCTCTTTCATAGAATTCGAACCTTTCAATTTCAAGTAGAGTAATACTGCGGTCCGTCTCAAATGACTCAAGGATATCCACATATTTGTTCCAAATTTCTACCTGGATACCCTTTTTCTTATCAGAATTGACAAGTCCCATAACTATAGCAGGATTAAAGACATGACAATCGAGGGGGAATAGAGGCAGTATAGCTGAAATGGGTTGAACAACGTAAGATGTAATAATTTTATTCATTTGAATGATTTATATTATATAACATACCTTTTAAAAGTTCTGGAATAGGATGTCCTGAAGCATCAATGAGTTCTGGACCTGACTTACACGTTGAAAAAGAGGGAAAATTGGAGTCGGCAAAGACAATTTCATCTCCATGCCCCATTCGTGCCAAGGTGTAGATAAGTTCGGGAGAAATAATGGATGGGATTCCACGTAGACGTGACATAACGATTCAGTATTTGTACTACCTAGTCAAACTAGAAGAGAAATAATATGTGATGTAATATGAAGTTCCCGGCAATAGTAACGGAATAATCGCAATATTATCAAGTTGATAATCACCAAACTTTATTTTAAGCTCATGACTCATTTCATTATTACTAATTCATTACTATTAGACTGTTTCAAAATGCAGTGTCAAGGGAAATTTGTATGGAGGACAGTCTTTGCATTTTCTTCTTAACAACCCTCAGAATAAAGTAGGAGATTTACTGACAACTGAACTTAATGGGTATTTTAGTTGTAGAAGGAACTTGACTATTACGTTCTTTTATAAAATAACAGTTATTTAATTTTAGCCAAAGCTTTTACTGGATTTTAAATTTTAATAATTGGCAAAGAGTTTAATGGAATATATATGGTTCTTAAACGCTTAAATCAAATATGTTCTTCTCATATCACCCAATTTCTAATATTTAAATTTTATTTATTTACATTATCGGGGTAACGTTGACAAATTTGGGATCAGCGTCAAAAATGCTGTAAGATACATCCAAAATTATTTTTGATGAAAATTCTATGTTGACATATGTTATAGCATTATTTTAATTTTATGTATATGCAAATTTTTCCGACACAAATGCAGAAAAAAATTATATCCTCTATTCAAAATTCCATTGTGAGTGTATCTTGAAAGAGTTTTATCCTCAAAATCGAAATCCTTAAACTCATTTTTTCCTCTTGATATTGATTAAACTTTCCCCAATATTTTAGACGTTCGTAACTAAAAATAATACAATCTCAATGGAACGTTTTCATTGACATCATAATCTGAATCATAATTGAAAGAAACGCCATCTTGTGGTGTCAAAGTTGATATTTTACTACATAAAATAGACAAATTTCTAATAAATCTTGATTAAACTCCATCAAACGTCTTTAAGAATAAAAAAAACAAGAACACTTTAATTGAATAATACTTTATACTAAACATAAACAGTGATATTTTGAATTAAATTACAGTTATAAGTAATGAAAATCCAAAAAAATTGCTAGATTTAAGTATGACTTCTTTTTTTTGATCAATTTGGGACTAGGGAAATTTGATAATTAGAGAAAAGTATCTTATTATTTCCATTGTAATGGTTAATTTCTATTTCTATAGTTCACTACTTTCCTATATATTAAGCAAAAAAAGGGGTTTATTGCTATAAAACATGGCTGTTTAGGCCCCAAAATGACCGAAATCAACAATTCTAATATAACAGAAAACGTTATATATGTAAATATGTAACTATTTTTTTTCTGATTGGATAATACTAATAAGTAATAATCCTATTTTTGAAATTATTTAGCTAATAATTCCTCATATAAATAATATTTAATTGTAGTTATAGTGGCTTGGGTATGTTCTCATTCAGAATTATAAATACAATTTAATCAAAAAGATTTATTTTTAACTTTGATTTAACTTTAACAACCTTTATTTTTATTACATTAATTTCAATAAACATAACACGTAGTTACCTCGCTAACACAAAAAACCTTGAGGATTTGACGCAGAGTAGTCATAATTGTAACCCCGTTTGAACTCAGAGTAGAATTGAAGACCCACATCGGAGTAGTTTTTGCATCGGAGTAGTCCTTGTTTATTTCCATCTTTTCCTTTCGCTTGTCACAGCTACTTGTAGGTAATCTAATTAAACGACATGACAGCTAAACTGCTCTCTTCCAAAACATTCTTCAAATTGTCAAGATTACCATGTTGATTTTCGATTTCTTTTTTTAATATGCCCAAAAGGCTTCCGATTAGCATCACCACCGATAAAAGTAATACTATCCGCCAGTATGTTAAAAAAACGAAATTAACGTGGTCACCCTGACAATTGGAAGAACGTTCAGAGGAGTTATCAAGACTTAGCTATCATGATGCTTCATTAAATTAGCTGGGAGCAGCAATGACTATGAGATGAAATAAACAAACACAAAACCCACTCCGTATCTAGTACCGATAGGAATTACTCAATTTTACCCAAGTCCACCAAGGATGTATAACTCCTCAGCGTTACAATCCGTCATTCGTGGTTACACTTTATTGTTTATAGATATAATATGTACTCTCCTCAAAAATGAAAGAATAATGAGAACAGCTTTAGAAAATAAAAAGACATTATATAGTCAGATAGCAACTACAAACAGCCGGGCCCTTTTCCATTACACAGGTCACTTTTTTATTTCATGGCATTTTTCTAATCGCATTTTTTTGCGCCGATTTCAAATCTTATTCAATTTTTTTATTACATAGATTTTTTGAAATACAGTGTTTTGAAATTGTTATCAATTTTTTGAGATTGTTATATGACATAGATCAATGTTTATCCAAATAGTCTAATTTTGGGAACACAGAACAATAATATACCTATATAAAGATGATATATTAGAAGTGTTGTGAATATGTCTTCCTTTTGTATGTTTTGCCTGGATTGTCACGATACAATAACATCCAACAATTTTATGCTTTCAAACTTCCATTCCAAAATCCTTGGTAGGGATTCTCCATTGTGCGAATATCTTGAGGATATCCCTCTCTTTGTTCATCAGTCACTGTGTCAAGGTTAACGAGGAAGAAATCTAAGTGGGAATACAGGAAGTCCATATTATAGGATATTCGGCACTCAAGTTCTTTATAAGAGTCAAGCAAGTTCTTGAATCCATCTTTATACGCAGGTGACTTGTTGTTTACAAGGAAAATTTTACATATCCATTTGAAAGTCAACCAAGCCTTCAATTCCAGTGGATGTACGGCTTTTTGAAATTCAGTGGCATTCAAAACTTCCCTTATTTGTGGTCCAACAAAAATTCCTTAATTCAATTTTGCTGCACTAACCTTCCGAAATTTTCTCATAAGGTATTGAAACCTGTCAGAATTGACTTTACCTAATTCTTCTTTAAACCAAGTTTAATGTGGAGAGGTGGTAGATTTTTTTTTTTTTTTTTTTGAGATCCACTATAGGGACTGACTGGACACTCCTTCTCCCTGGGACATATGTAGTCCTAAGATGCAAGTCACTTCTGGTGTAATGTTCCATAGAGCAAAGATTTCCCCACAGACATAGGAAACAACAAAATTTTGTTATTCCTGATTTATATGTCTTTGAGATCTGCAAAGATTTTGAATTGATAACTGTCGTATTTAATTGCTTGTAGAAGTATTTCCATATTGTCATATGTCTCTTATAAATGGAAAAAATGAGGAATGGGAACAAACATCATTTTATTACCATTATGCAGAAGGACAATATATTTAATATTTAACTAGAAGAATCAGAATCTTTACAAATTTTGACACTTGAGGATTTATTTTTTATTTAAAAAAAAAATCATTTAAATAAAATGGAGGTTTTATCAAAATTATTGATTTTCTCCAAATAAATAAGCAAACTTATAAAAAATAAAATTAGTTTTATCTTTAACGTGCTAGAAGAAATTCAAAGACAGATTTGGGATCAACATCAAAAATGCTGTAAGATACATTCTAAATTATTTTTGATGAAAATTCTATGTTGACCTTTGTTATAGCATTTTTGTAATCCATGACTGAGTAAAGAGGGGTGTGTGCAAAGAAAAAACTAATATAGCGATTAGAAAAAGAAAAACGGTTGATACAAGTGATCTTCTTCTTTTTTTTAACCATAATGCATCGTGCTGTGTAAATATACCTATATTAATCTAAAAATAATAATAATGTTTTATTTGCACTTGTGCTACTTTAAAATCTTTAAAGCTGTAATTTATTTTCTCTTTTCAAAATTATAAACCAGGTAGCTGATATTAACAGGGGTGTTAATTCAGGTGTACTATATATCTCGCTCCCACCTTCTCCTCGCATTCTTATGAAAAACCCATTTCTATGTATGAGTATGATTGTATATTAAATATCTCCTCCCGGTATGTAAAAATAAAAAGATAGTGAAAATGAAACTAGCATTCCCTATATTGCCAGTGGTCGAAAAAATTATTTCGCTTCATACAGATGTCCCTGTAGTTACGAGATCTCGTGAAGCTAACTTAGAAATTGGGGAAATTTATTTAAATTATCCCTCCACTAAACCACTGGGTTTTCGTCAACTAGGATGCATTTTAATTTATTGATCATCTTAACCCAGTCTCCTCTATAGGTTCAGCCGACGCTCAAGAGACTATTAGAGCACACTTGAAGCTGGACATTGGAAAGCCCATCAAAATCTTGCCATTCATGGCGAACTGGAGGGGCATTATATCCCTAGTTTCTTACACGAACCTCACTGATAAACTAGATATACCATGGAAACTAATTACCTTCCATCCAATTAAGAATCTTGTCTGCCTTACACTTCGTTTTCAGGAGATGGACAGATTCCTACTAATAATACTTTAGTCTTCATCAAGGTTAATATAAATACAAGGAAGGTTAGACCATCATGTAATCGGGCCTCTTACAATTTTCAATTTTTGTATCGTACCGACTGCTAGGGAAGATAGACATATTTTGACAAAACACGCTACCACTCATAGTCTATGACGTCACTATTGATAGAAATTTTCAATTTAATGTATCGAAGCCCCTGCTGGACAAGTAAAACAGATTTTGAGAAAACACGCAACCACTCATACACTATGACGTCTATTTTTAAAAGTCTTGTGGAAGTGAAACATAAGTCGAACGGGTGTTATGGATTAACCGTGTGTTTCTGTCAACCTCGAGTCTTCATCTAGTATATAATGGGTTCTACTACTTTATGTCCATATGTCTCCTCAACACAATTCAGCAAACATAATAGTTCATTATTATGGATTGACTCAACTCGCGGGAAAATGGTTGACCTAAAAAACTTTCTTTTTCCTTCACAATCTCGCCTGTTTCCTCATTAACTCATATTTATCTCACCAGAAAAGTACGACGGAATCCCACTTATATTAATTCCATACATGACTTTGGAATTATACTTTTCTAGCATGTACATTAATATATTATATATTTTTTTATTATTATGTTATATAAACATTTCTTTACGGTGACCTTAACTTCTTTCTATTTGTACCTGATCTTTTTTATGCATTTGTGTATGTGCTTTATTTTATCCTAAATATGTGTATATGGCTTTCCAGTTTATTGATACCAATTGTTTATTGTGTATGGAATGTATTTACTAATTTATTATGTATTTTATGGATGTTTATTCATGTGTGAGGGTTGAAATATATATAGTAACTGTTCTGTAATTAAAAGGGTTTCTTATTTGAGGGAGAGAAAATGCTACGTTAGTAATTTTCGTACCTCTAAAATTTAATTTGTCATGGTATTTTTACTCCTACAATCAAGATACATTTTAAATCGCTAGACATCTTCATTTTGTAAAGTGAAACTATTGAGGTTTGAAGATTATAATATACAAAGTTCTTAGAAATAAATTCTCTAGATGCTCATATTACGTGTTCATTGTAGTCTGTAAAGTGCAAATCCATGATAGATTTGGTAAATCATAATTATATTGTTTTGTCTCTGTAAATGATGCTTCATTTATTTGTAGATTTTTTTACAGCAGAACAAGAGATTTTGTTAACGATCAAGCAATCAACGTTAAGAATTTTGATAAGGGGAAGAGATGTAAAAAAATTGACAGCTATCAAAAGAGTAATAGTAAATTTTGGTTGTCATTTTATAAATCCTTGACGTCAATTATCCTACTGTTAATTATTGTATTATATAATTTCACTTTCAATATTTTATTGCGTCATTACGGGGATACTTCAATAATATAGTAATATACAGTGTATTTCTTTGTCAACTGTAGATGGTTCTGCTTATTTTCTCGTAATAAGTGTTCTGAACGTTAAATGGTGGAATTTTTGTTAAGTTGTGAATAATTCTTAACAATTACAAACTGATTTTGGGCCCTTTTTTTGTTTCTTTTCGGATGAGAGGTTATGTGACACAATATAGGTATCGACGTTTTATTGGTTGAATTAAAACTACCCCTTGTTAAGCAGATCCCTATAAGAAGAGTTAGGTCCCGCGATTTCAGCGCCCCTTTCTGACATAAAATCAAATGGCCCAAAAAGAACTTAATACAATAAATAATACTAAAAAAAATAATTATATTGAGCTTAATTATTATGAAAAAATGGAACAATTACTTTAATAATAATTCCTTTAACTTACTTAATTTCTCATACACATTCTTCGTCCTTTCGTACATTTATAGACGACTTAATTAATGGAACCGCTACTTCAGTTTTTGAATTTACATTTTTTTTCATTTTTTTGAATTGATTAACATAAAATTTGAATAAAGCCTCTATTTTTGTAAATTGATCCAAATAGTTCTTGGTGCAATAGATTAATTGGACAACATATAGTTCATCAACGAATCTTAACTGAAGTGAAATATTGATGGTTTTATAAGATCAAATGCGGATTTTGGAATGTGAAGACTTGCGACTTAAAATGTTTATATGGTTTGAATTAAATACCGAAGAGAGGCGCATTTTTAAAGACTTAAACTTTGATTCTGCGTCCCAAATTTTGACATCTTTCTCCTTCAACTTCTTCCTTAATTCCTTTATTTCTGCTTCATAGACTCCAAGGTGGATTTGTATGTTGGTATTTATTTCCTTTAGATGTTTTACCCCAGGAGAAATATATGTAATACATACAATTATTATTTTCTAAGGATAAAGTAACTATTGCAAAATATATATATATATATATCATTATAAGAAGTTTCATCTTCTTTTGTTGATGAAATTAGATTCATGTCCACTAAGTCTATTTCTCTATTTTCGGAAGTAGGAGGTTCCAAATAAGGCGTAAAGTATTCTCCTGAAATTGTGGAGATCTTTTTTTACCTGAAATTCGAAATAAAAAAGTTGCTTGAGATTTGCTTGATTATTAAATTTTCTTAGCATCAGCATTGTTCTCTTGAATGAAAATGGGTTTGTTGGAGTTTCTGTTGAACCTTGGAACTTTAGGTTTTAGATGTTTAGACAATATTGGAATGGTTTGAGAGTTGGAATTCCATATTTCTTCAAAATGTTACGAGTACAATCGATAATTATATTATGGTTTCCAAAGATTTTATTTCATTTTTAGGACCCATTGCCTTCCATTGGAAATGAAAAAAGTGTCATTTCCTCAGCTCAAGAACGATATCCCTGTAATCCACGGCACACGACAAGAGGTCATACTTGGGGTATTTTAACGAAATATATCGCCTTTGTAGAGTTCTTCACCTAAAATATAGTATTAAATTTTGAATGTGTTGGGTTGTGACTCAAACATATGAGGAAGTCAGGTATCGTCAAAGAGGATAGTCCGGGGACGTAGCTCCACTTATAGTGGCTCTGTTGTTAAGCATCTATGAACCATTTCCAACATTTATTGAATAATAATTCCAATGATGGGAAGAAATAGCTAACTACTACCAACTGATTTTATAACTTTTTCTCTATCTTTTTCAAGTTAAAACAAGAATGCAAGTCATGTCAACTAAATTATTAACTATTATTATTATTAACTGATGTCATGAAATAAATCAAATAATTGTTCTAACAAACTTTATTATAACTATTCTTCAATATACCTTTATACTAATCATATTTTTTAATTGATTATATCATTTTAATTCTATAGACCCCTTTCCAAAACATATTTGCATCATTGAAAATAATCTAGTTGACTTAATAAAGTACCTAATAAATCCCTATGGGCAGTCCCGTTGAAAATAAGTTAAACTAAATCCAGTGGCTCCACTGGGTTGTACTTTGAATTCATTCGTATTGGGTTGATTTCCCACACTAAAACATTGAAAATAATTATCTTTTTTTTTTTAAATCAATTGATTAATTATAATTACCCCTCTTCATCTGCATCTGATTTAAAGGCGACTCTGAATGGAACTGAAAATGTACAGATCGTACTTTGGATTCCAGAATTAATCTTTGTATTCAATTTACGGCCACAATATCGTTGGGCTAATGTGAGACTGTTAGGATTCAATTGTTTCTGACTGATTCCTCCAAAAATCTGAAAAATAAAAACATTTTAACTCAATGTTAATATGACAATTAATTTTCATAATATATGTATATGTTTAAGGGTACCGTTAAGTAGTCAGTTGTACACTGAGTGCCAAGTCCACTCTTGGCTGCCTTTTTATCACTGCTTATACTATAAAAAATAAAAGTAAACTTTAGTTTGTGTAACTCATTGAGTGGAGCGTTTTAATGGACTACAAACCTTAGACCAAAGGATTCTACATCCATACCAACTAATTGTGGAGTAAAACAAATTGAACATTTACCGACATCTCGTCTGAAGCAGCTTGTATACATTTGATTGCTCAAATGAGTTGGGATTCCTAGGAGATAGATTTAGTTTTAAGAGGGGTGATACTTAGTCACATCTCTATCGTATTTACCAATGGTTTGAGCATCCGTTGCACTTTCAGGGAAATTGTAGTTTTTGAAAACTCCGGTATTCTCTGTGAAGTATTGCAAGCATCCAGGAGGACCTAAAAAAGACAAAGACAATTAGATTACATAAAACGAATAATGACTTACCTCCAGGAGAAAGATTATCATCACAGTTGTACTGTGTTACTTTAATGTTCCAACTCCTCAATGGAACAGCAGCTGCACCAATTGCGAATGACACGACATTACAGTTATCATCAGCATCAACAATCACTTTTTGAGATGAAAGAGAAAGTAATAACGACTTAAATATAAGTTTTAATTGAATTAACAAATTACTATGCTGTCCAGAGTTCATTCCACAGATAATTGGGGATCCCATGTTTCGACTTGTGACTGAAAATTGATCTGTTACACAATCTCCAACAGCTCCAGCATCCACTGTGGCCACAGAAACAGGTGCGCCAATTCTAAAATCCTTGAATCAATCGGAGAAGATATGATCAATACATATATATATATATAATTGTACAATTATCATAACAGTGAGGGAGAGGAAGGGGCATATGACGTCCCCTGAGAAACTCCGTCCCTGGTACATAATCTATATTAATAGAGCAATGTTTGTCTGTCTGTATTTGGAGGACTCATTTTTGAGTGTTTCCTGAATATTGTAGAACTGTGTGACTTCTTAATCTAAAGAATAACAATGTAGCAACGATTGTTCGTGACGTTCAGCAAAGAAATGAAGGTCTGTTATATTTCAATTGATAGTCAAAATAATTTCTATATCTTAACGCAAGACAGAAGTAATAAAATTTCGCTTAAAAAGAAGTACTTTAGTATCTATCTATACAATTTTGAATGGTTTTTAGAATTTTATATTTAATATCTTTTGAATTTTTCTTCAAAATAGTTTTAATTTTTCGATATTTAAACTTGTGAATAATCAATATTAGATATTCAAAAAAATGAAATTTTTTGAATGGACTATACTATGATTGTGAGTAACAAAGGTGTTGAAAAACTTTGTGTTATACTTGGAATTTAAAAAATATCTCTGAGCAACACCCGTGAGTAATTAATATATAGAATGTGAAATTAAGAATACATTTTAACTCACTGCAAAGTCTAATCGAATTCGACAAACCCAATTACTCTTTTTGCATATGGTATAGGTACAGGCCCCAGGTGAAGGATTGTTGTTGACCAGATATGTGCAGTTCTCGGAGTTCATTCCTCCACAGTTCAGAGAAACTAAGCGCAAACAAATAATCATAAATCAACCTTAGATTTAAAAAAATTATTATTTTATCTTTAGGTACTTACATGAACAGCAAACACCATAACCAGACGCACAAGTACCGCTTTGAACTCCACCGCGAGTCTGACAATCCTCTCTTTTAGGTTAAATTAATTATTAATATTTATTACACAACATCCTATATAATTAACTTTAAAATGTTCAATGAATATTTTTCAATGATATAATTGTATACATTATGAAATACGAAGTGTAAAATATGACCTTACTCTGTGTAACAAGTTCCATTGAGTGGAAATCCAATGCAGGGAATATTCTATGAAATAAGTAGTTATATAATTAGTTTAGAATACTATACTTGTTAATTTGTGCTTCTATGTACTTACTCTAAATCGAACAACGTTAAACAGGGATAGTCCTGAAATTTAAAGACATGGTTTATTAAATTCAACTTATACATGAATAATATGTTTGAAACTTAATTAAAAGTATTTATTCAATAGCTAAAATTTAATTTTATGTTCTTCCTAACACGTTTATTGTATTACAAAACCATTCTCTGAAAAGAAACAAGGGGAAGGGCCCTAAATCAGGTCCCAATTATAGAATTATTATGCAATAATTGTTGGAAACTTTTTCACAACTCAAAGGGAGCTAATTCTAACTCAACCAATCAAGGTTGTGAAGAACATTGATTTGGAGAAGAGAAGCAGAAAAATCTACAGCTGACAAAAAATATATCTTGCGTGGGAAAAAGTTAACGATCATGTATCTTCTCAAGGTAGCAGCCTCGTTTTGCAGCTATGTTTAAAAGCTTCAGTGTTACTCCCTTGTTAATACGTTTACATTTTCAAAATTGGAAAAAATATAATTAGTATGACGCTAGTAATCTTGCAGGTTACCAGCACCATGGAATTCTAGAGACTTGGAAGAATCAAGCAGAATTTATAATCCCACACGAGGGAAATATAATAGGAGTTCGTATGATTGGCTTATTTGGCTAATTATCAGATGATTTCCTGCCTTTTCCCTGGTCTTTTTTAAGAGGAAAGGTTGCGTGATGCAATAAAAGTGATGACGTACCATGTCTCTAGAATTCCATGACTTCATATACTTTTTTTTAAATGCATACTCATGAGAACTTGGTGCATTTTCACATCCTTATTTATACATTAAAAAAATACCTCGATAACTAGGCGCCATTGAATCCTCTGGTAGAAGAGCCTCATCATCTTCTTCTTCTTGAGTAGATGCCACAGAAATAAACAAAAGGAGAAAAGTGATCCATAGACATAGTCCTTGTTCTGTAACTGCAAATATCAAGAGTTTATATATAATGAATAATGATATTTAATGAACACTTTGTAAAATAAATACTATGTCTACCTCTGGCTAGATTCATTTTGAAAATTATAAATGAAATATCAATCCTTTTTGTCATTATTGTTAGGTCTATTTTTTAATTAAATGTGATCAAAGGTTTATAAATTATTACAAGACGTTTTTTTATGGGTCTCTTAAATGTTAATAAATATCTCGTGAAAGAAAGAAGCAATTTGCTGAGTAAAATAAATGATATAATTTTTAAACATATACAATATAGATATCTATGTACGGTACACATTTTTGTATTGTATGTAAGATGGTTTTGAATGACAAAGAGCTCCATTTTGATGTATGAATAATACCAAATCTCTTTTTTTCAATCTATTATTTGTATAGAGCGTTTATACGTGATAGCAGCATTGTTAATGTAGGTCATTTTGGGGGCCTAAACAATCAAGTTTTATAACATTAATATGGAAATATGATTTCATAGGGAGCTTTAGTACCTATCACTTTGATTTAATTCAAGAATCAGTGTTTATCATTGGAATCAAGTAGTATTCAATACGGGGGTTAAGTTTTTTATTTAATTCTTAAAGGCATGATGAAGTTAAATTAAGATTTATAAATAAATAAAAATGTTCATTTTATGTAGGATGAATATCAAATTTGAGAACTCAAGATGACATCTCCTCCAATTATGATAGTATTTATTAGGAAGACGGGACAAGTTTGATTTTTTCGTCAATTTCTAGCAAGTTTCTAAAAAACTGTGCTCCAGTACTTTTCCGCATAGCTATAATTTTTTTCTGCTAACTGATAATTGTGAATTCTCAAAAAGTGCGATAGGCTTGTGTAGCCGGAGACATAAGGACTACTCTTCCACACCCAACTTTTTTTATACCAAGTGCAGACCTGTGCAGATAAATTTGGACCAATTTAATGGCCGTCAAGAGGAACAACAGTGATATCGAAAATTAGCTTTTTTTCTGGAGAGGTTCTGTAGGGTGTATTTATAACTTTCCACCCCCGGCCATAAGGCCAAGATTGTGCAGGAATGTCTGAAGGACAATGTACCTCATTTTTGGGGCAATCAAGACCTGGCCCTACAACTCTCATGATCTCAATCCTTGTGATGATTATCTGTTGGGAAAGTTGGTGGGGGGAGGTCTGTGCAACCTACCATAAGTATGTTGGGTCACGCTAGTTGGGGCAACAACAACATAAGCCAAAAGTATCCTAGGAAAAATTTAAAATTCCCTTAATCTTAAATATCAATGTATGATACAACTTACATTAGGTTAAGTTTATATACCAATAATATATACTGCACCAACTTATTCCATCGATGGGGCAAGGTCCTTCAAAATGACCAACATTAAAATTTATAAGCCAAAGTACCATTCACTATGTCATGAAATTGGTGCGAAAAGTTATATATTGTTTTGAACTTTACAAAAAACAACTACTCAAATATCAATAGTCCTTATACAAGGTGAGAATATGCCAAAAATTGCGCCAACCTACCCCACTCCCTCCCTACATTAGAATTATTTCCAAAGTCACAGAAGCTTTTGAACTTTTTGTGGTAAAATGGATTGGAGGTATTAATCACTTATTATGGTAATTCTATTTTAAATCCCAATGACGGCATCCTCGGTCATTTTTGTAGGTTGATGAATACTTCGCGTGGTATTTCTTCATGATTATCTTGGGGCTGTTATATTTGTGCATATGCAAAATTATACTGTCATGTATGTAGATCAAATTAGAATGAGCATTTGTCAAAGAAAATATGACGTGGATTCTTTGTATTGTTTTGAGTTTAAACTCTTTTCCGTGGAGTTTGTATAAAGGTACATGAATATATTTAACAAAGAAGAAAAAACAGTTTGTGCATTTATTTATAGTTTTGTTCGAACCAAGCTTCGTTACTATTTTTGTTGTTATTATTATGACTCTCACGATTAATACATTCTTTTTCTTTCGTGGAACTGAGATTGAATGATAAGAAGTAACAAACGTTGCGAGAGCTCTGTGATTTTGTATAGAAAGGTTTAAAAGAAGTCAGTTGAAAAAAAAGAAAGACCCACCATTTAAATCAAGAGTGAAACATAGTGGTAATATATATTAAGAAAAAAAGAATAAGAATCTTCCTCTTTGGAACTACGAGTAATTAAGCACAACAGGAATCAGACAAAGTCTTAAAACGTAGACTCCTTCCGAAACAAACCCTTTCATCCTCACAAACAACATACATACATAGTATGGACTAATCTTGTACAAAATGTCGGATCAAAGCAGTGCACCACATTCTGTTCATGACTACTTCGGTTCCGAAGTGGACCTCAAACTTCGATCCATGGCATTTATGCCAAAGAAGTTTGCTAAAAAAACTGCAACCGATAAAATTGGAGACGCAGTTAAAGCTCTTGAGGATCAATTGGACCCTGATGAAGAGGATGATTTTGAAGATATCGAAATTGGGTCATCACGTCGAGCTCTCCTTCCTTCTTTTTCTGGGCAGGCATCAGCTGGTCGACGACGACGATCCGCCAGGAGAAGAATGAATACGTCAATGGCTTCCGATCATGAGGGAAGTAACATTCAAGGTAGAGGAGATCATGATAAGAGAAGCAGTGGAGATGAGGATGATGGTCAAGAAGAAAATGATGATTTGGATCTGGATTCTCCGATGAAGGTTAGTGAGAGACAAATATTCTAAATAAATAATATCTATAGGTAAGTGGAAAGCATTATATAAATCAGAAATTCCAGGAGTCGTGCTTTGACTCACATTACGTGTGTATTGGGGTTGATCCTTATCATTTACACGCAATGAGTCACTGTTTTTTTTTCTTTTTTGCTATTTTTTAAATAGCTATCAATAGTTAATCATATGTCTAATTTTTAAACGATTCTAGCTTTAAAATTAATTAGTTATTTTAAATTAATAAAAAGGTTAGAATACTTTCTTTTCCATAATAATCCTTTATGAAAAACAACGAGCCATTTATCAACCTTATTCGCATATATTAAAGTGGCATCTAGCGGCATTTATTGCGAGTTAAATATTATTGGTTATTAAACATTTAGCTTGTCTTCACAATTTTCAAAACCCCTCTCCTCCCTCTACCTGCACCCTTATCATACTAACACATAAATTTGCACATTATTTTGTTGTCAACTATTAATTTTCTTATAGAGTGCTTTCACTTACATCATAATCAAATAATACGCCATCTTGGGGCCTCAAAGCTGATATTTTTGCTATATAAACAGAACGAATTTCCAATACATCTTGATTAGACTCCATTAAATGACTTTAAGAATAAAAAAATACTTAACACTTGTATTAATTCTACTTGAGGTGAATGATAAACACTGATACTTGGATTAAATCCAAGTAATATATCTTGAAAATCCCTAAAAATGTCTAGATTTGTGCAATTAATTTTATTTGTATAGATTAGGGACGATAAAAGTTGAATATTTAACAAAAATTTATCTTATTCTTTCCATTAAAATAGTTATTTTTTTATCTACAACAAGGAAAAAATGTTTTTTTGATATATTGTTGATAAAGAGAAAGATTCGAGTCCTTTTATTTTTTGGTACAATTATGACATCCAATAATTTACAATTTTTCTTAATATTAACGAAAAAGTGGCTTCTAATGTTATAAAACTTGGTTGTTTAGCCCCCGAAATGGCCACCATCAACAATGCTGACCTCAAATAAAACGCTCTATATATTTTCCTCTTATAGTGCTCTTAGTGTTAATTGGTTGAATGTAAATTAGCTCCTATTTACGTATAGCTGTGAACAACTCTCAACAATTATTGCGTTATAATTCCATACTAAAAAGAGTTGGTTACCAACGGATTTCGTGCCTTTTTTTCTGTTTATTTTCGAATGTAAGTTTGGGGAATAGAATAAAAGTTACGATGTGTTATAGAATCAATTTTTTTTTTTGTAATTAAGATGACCAATACTCTTTAAGATTTGTTTTTGATAAAGGGGTTAATTTTATAAGAATGCAATATATGAACATAAGAATCAAAATGCAGTTATTTAGCCGTAGAATCATTTAAAAAAAAGGAAAGTGTGGCAATGGCTTTCTTTTTGAGGGTAAGAAAAAGAAAAAAACACGAAAACCCCTAACAAATGTTACATTAATTATGATTTGCATAAACAACTTTATACCGTATTTGTATG